>NC_092159.1:23912339-24199839 GCF_045791955.1 Oncorhynchus clarkii lewisi | reverse complement strand
GTGTGTGTGTGTGTGTGTGTGTGTGTGTGTGTTGACTCGAGGGGAGCCTTCAGCCCTTGGTTGATCTATGCTCCATCTGACACGGCGCGAGGGGGGATCCTGAATATCTGCCCACAGCCAACTGACCCCTCCTCCCACCACACACACACACACTCACAGGCACACGCACTCACAGACACACCCAGACACACATCCCTCCTCCTCAGGTTACCACCACAGCCCACTCCCTCCCCCACTTCCCTCATCCTCCCTCTCTCATCCCTCCAGGATGGGGAGAAAGAAAAGCCGTCCGAATTGGATGTCAGAGGGAATTAGATGGAAGACAATTTGATTTCTCCGTCTACCCTGCTTCCTTCTTTCCTCTCCTCCACGGAGATGGAGAACGAGAGAGAGAGAGGCAGGCGGGCATCGGCGTCAGCCGAGGAGTTGATATGCTCGCAGACAGGAGACAGTTACTGAGAGAGAGAGAGAGAGAGAGAGAGAGATGGAGTTAAAAAGAGACAGAGAGGAGGAGGAGACAGACAGAAAGACAGGGAAACAGACAGACTGAGAGGTAGAAAGCAGCAGCCCATCCAGCCATTTAATAGTCCTCCCACTCAGTGTCCAAATGGAGAGATTGACATGTGCTAGCAGGCGCTTTAATAGCCATTGTAATGGTCCGCAGCGCAGGTGGGCGGAGAACCAGGCCTGAACCATCTTACCAACCCAAAGTAACTCAATTTTCCCACTCACACCCATTTTAGAAACCCTTTAGGAAATGGCAGGAGTGTCGAGTTAGTTACCTTCCAATTCCATGTTGCTGGTGCTCTTAACCA
Source organism: Oncorhynchus clarkii lewisi (assembly GCF_045791955.1). Taxonomy (NCBI): domain Eukaryota; kingdom Metazoa; phylum Chordata; class Actinopteri; order Salmoniformes; family Salmonidae; genus Oncorhynchus; species Oncorhynchus clarkii. The sequence continues at coordinate 24,199,024 of NC_092159.1, read as the reverse complement.
CTCTAGGAAAGTGAACACATTGCTCGCGTCCCAAATGGCACCCTACTCCCTATATAGGGCACTAGCTTTGACCAGGGCCCATAGAGCTCTGGTCAAAAGTAGTACATTAAACAGGGTACCATTTGGGACGCAGCCATAGATTTCCGACAAACCACTGAGGAGGAGGCAGGGGAGGTGGATTAGGGTGAGAGTGGCCACTCTGTGGTAATGTGGTGGGGGTTTGGAGGGTTGGGGGTTGGAGTCCCTGGTGGGTTGTGGGATATAAGCTGTGGTAAGGCAAGTGGTAGTAGAGCTGCATGAAGCCTACTAGGACTAGGATTAGGGGAGTAAAATTCTTAGCCTCAATTAGCCGTGCCAACCAAACCCCCCCCCCCCATACACACACACACACACGCGCACACACACACACACACACACACACACACACACTGGAGACAAAGTTCTCCAGTTATTTTAGTATTTCAGACAGAAGTGTGGTGACTGTTGAGTTGTTGCGCTTGTATTTCACCATAGCTGCGGGTTGCCAGATCCCAGCAGTGGGCTGCAGATCCCCTCTCGCTGGGTCCCAAACCCCCTTTGGCTATGGGGCTTCCTGCAGGGGGGGCAATCTCTACCACAGACCCCCGAGGTTGCCAGATCCTTGATACTCTCCATCCAAAGATTGCCAGATCCCAGTAATCCCTCATTGTGGTCCCTCACTGCTGCTCCCCCAACCCTGCAGCTATGGGGCTGACTGCAGTAGTGCATGAGTTGCTATCCTCCTCAGGCTCGGGTTGCCAGATATTCTCCCAGTAAGCCGATGCACGGTAGAGAAGTGGGAGGCGTAGCACTGGCTGTGGTCTGGTGCCACGCTGGGCCTGGTTATTATCTCCAGATGACATCAGCATGAGCAGCAGATGCCTTTTTGGCCACAGGGGCCGGAGAGAGAGCGAGAGAGAGGGCTGTTCACAGCGGGATTGGGCTATTTATTACCTCTACTTATCAGGCCATCTCTCACTCTGCAGGGAAACACTGCCTGGTTCATCCCAGAATGGCCTTGCTAACTCATGATAATAATGTCATCAAGATGAATGTGTATTTAGAAAACATGTATACATTTACAGTATATGAGCAACTACATACAACAATATTTTTAGTAGTACATTTGTAGTAGTGGTATCTAGTGTTGCACATTTTGGGGAATATTCAGAGGTGGAAACTTTCAGTGGGAATTAACAGGAATATATGAGAATTCACAGGAATATATGGGAATGAATGTAAATATATGCAAATTAATATTAATACCATTTAAATGTAGATGTTTTTTGGGGTAAAAAAGTATTTAGTCAGCCACCAATTGTGCAAGTTCTCCAACTTAAAAAGATGAGAGAGGCCTGTAATTTTCATCATAGGTACACTTCAACTATGACAGACAATTAGAAAAAGAAATCCAGAAAATCACATTGTAGGATTTTTAATGAATTTATTAGCAAATTATGGTGGAAAATAAGTATTTGGTCACCTACAAACAAGCAAGATTTCTGGCTCTCAAAGACCTGTAACTTCTTCTTTAAGAGGCTCCTCTGTCCTCCACCTGTTTGAACTTATTATCAGTATAAAAGACACCTGTCCACAACCTCAAACAGTCACACTCCAAACTCCACTATGGCCAAGACCAAAGAGCTGTCAAAGGACACCAGAAACAAAATTGTAGACCTGCACCAGGCTGGGTAGACTGAATCTGCAATAGGTAAGAGGCTTGGTTTGAAGAAATCAACTGTGGGAGCAATTATTAGGAAATGGAAGACATACAAATCAAATCAAATCAAATGTATTTATATAGCCCTTCGTACATCAGCTGATATCTCAAAGTGCTGTACAGAAACCCAGCCTAAAACCCCAAACAGCAAGCAATGCAGGTGTAGAAGCACGGTGGCTAGGAAAAACTCCCTAGAAAGGCCAAAACCTAGGAAGAAACCTAGAGAGTAACCAGGCTATGTGGGGTGGCCACAAGTGTCCTCTTCTGGCTGTGCCGGGTGGAGATTATAACAGAACATGGCCAAGATGTTCAAATGTTCATAAATGACCAGCATGGTCCAATAATAATAAGGCAGAACAGTTGAAACTGGAGCAGCAGCACGGCCAGGTGGACTGGGGTCATCATGTCAGGTAGTCCTGAGGCATGGTCCTAGGGCTCAGGTCCTCCGAGAGAGAGAAAGAAAGAGAGAAAGAGAGAATTAGAGAGAGCACACTTAAATTCACACAGGACACCGAATAGGACAGGAGAAGTACTCCAGATATAACAAACTGACCCTAGCCCCCCGACACATAAACTACTGCAGCATAAATACTGGAGGCTGAGACAGGAGAAGTCAGGAGACACTGTGGCCCCATCTGAGGACACCCCCGGACAGGGCCAAACAGGAAGGATATAACCCCACCCACTTTGCCAAAGCACAGCCCCCACACCACTAGAGGGATATCTTCAACCACCAACTTACCATCCTGAGACAAGGCCGAGTATAGCCCACAAAGATCTCCGCCACGGAGACCCACGACCCACAACCCAAAAGAGAGATCAGGGTCCAGAGTAACGCCGAGGTCCTTCACAGTTTTATTTGAGACGACTGTACAACCTTTAAGATTAATTGTCAGATTCAACAGAAGATCTCTTTGTTTCTTGGGACCTAGAACAAGCATCTCTGTTTTGTCCGAGTTTAAAAGTAGAAAGTAGAAACAAGACCACTGATAATCTCCCTCGATCTGGGGCTCCACGCAAGATCTCACCCCGTAGGGTCAAAATGATCACAAGAACGGTGAGCAAAAATCCCAGAACCACACGGGGGGACCTAGTGAATGACCTGCAGAGAGCTGGGACCAATGTAACAAAGCCTACCATCAGTAACACACTACGCCGCCAGGGACTCAAATCCCGCAGTGCCAGACGTGTCCCCCTGCTTAAGCCAGTACATGTCCAGGCCCGTCTGAAGTTTGCTAGAGAGCATTTGGATGATCCAGAAGAAGATTGGGAGAATGTCATATGGTCAGATGAAACCAAAATATAACTTTTTGGTAAAAACTAAACTCGTCATGTTTGGAGGACAAAGAATGCTGAGTTGCATCCAAAGAACACCATACCTACAGTGAAGCATGGGGGTGGAAACATCATGCTTTGGGGCTGTTTTTCTGCAAAGGGACCAGGACGACTGATCCGTGTAAAGGAAAGAATGAATGGGGCCATGTATCGTGAGATTTTGAGTGAAAATCTCCTTCCATCAGCAGGGGCATTGAAGATGAAACGTGGCTGGGTCTTTCAGCATGACAATGATCCCAAACACACCGCCCGTGCAACGCAGGAGTGGCTTCGTAAGAAGCATTTCAAGGTCCTGGAGTGGCCTAGCCAGTCTCCAGATCTCAACCCCGTAGAAAATCTTTGGAGGCAGTTGAAAGTCTGTGTTGCCCAGCAACAGCCCCAAAACATCACTGCTCTAGAGGAGATCTGCATGGAGGAATGGGCCAAAATACCAGCAACAGTGTGTGAAAACCTTGTGAAGACTTACAGAAAACGTTTGGCCTCTGTCATTGCCAACAAAGGGTATATAACAAAGTATTGAGATAAACTTTTGTTATTGACCAAATACTTATTTTCAACCATAATTTGCAAATAAACTCATTAAAAATTAATTTTCTGGATTTTTTTTCTCATTTTGTCTGTCATAGTTGAAGTGTACCTATGATGAAAATTACAGGCCTGTCTCATCTTTTTAAGTGGGAGAACTTGCACAATTGGTGGCTGATTAAATACTTTTTTGCCCCACTGTATTTACCATATCATATGGAGACAGAAATGTCAACCTTTTACCTTATCATAAGTAGACATAATTGCAAATGATTAAATCCTTCCAATAGAAATAAAAATAACGATTTAGTTACTAATTGAACTTTAATTAAATGAGCTGACTCTTCACATGAGATGATTTCACTGAACAACAAAAGAAAGGGAATATTGAATGATCCCCAATGATCCATCGCATCTCCCAAAAATGTTTTCAACATACATCTGTAAAATGATAGTCTAGAAACTAAAGCTTTGGTTGTCTTCCTCTGAGGCTTATATGTCTTCTCCTTGGACCTCCTCAATGTCCATCTCTTGAACATCAGACTGAGCCCTCATCTTCACTGTCACTTTCCAACCTTGAGGATGGCTCGTTGTCAGGCTCAAAAAGCCAAACATTTTCCCGGATGGCCACCAATTTTTCAACCCTTGTATTGGTCAGCCTGTTGCGTGCTTTGGTGCATGTGTTCCCATACAAGGACCAGTTGCGCTCTGAGGCGGCTGATGTTGGTGGGATTTTGAGGATGATGGAGGCAACAGGGGAAAGAACAAATTCTTATTTTCAATGACAGCCTTGGAACAGTGGGTTAACTGCCTTGTTCAGGGGCAGGACGATCTATTTTTACCTTATCACCTCAGGGGATTCAATCTTGCAACCTTTCGGTTACTAGTCCAACACTAACCATTAGTGGGCGGCAGGGTAGCCTAGTGGTTAGGGCGTTGGACTAGTAACCGGAAGGTTGCAAGTTCAAACCCCCGAGCTGACAAGGTACAAATCTGTCGTTCTGCCCTTGAACAGGCAGTTAACCCACTGTTCCTAGGCCGTCATTGAAAATAAGAATTTGTTCTTAACTGACTTGCCTAGTTAAATAAAGGTAAAATAAAAAATAAAATAAAAATTAGGCTACCCTGCCACCCCGTGATGTGATGGAAGAATGCACTGTGCATGCAGAGGGTTGCAATTCCATTGAATTTGGGATAGTTTAACCAAAATATGCCACAAGACCTCGAATTGCCTTATGTGTATCACAATGGAAAATTTCCTGAAAAATTCTGGAAATTGAATGGAAAGTTCCCGACCCTTTGCAACCCTAGTGGAATCTAGCACTAACATGAATATTATTATCAAATGCTACAGACGTCTCAAAAACATCTGTCAAGGACCTCGGCTTTACTCTGGACCCTGATCTCGCTTTTGACGAACAGATCAAGACTGTTTCAAGGACAGCTTTTTTCCATCTACGTAACATTGCAAAAATCAGAAACTTTCTGTCCAAAAATGATGCTGAAAAATGAATCCATGCTTTTGTTACTTCTAGGTTAGACTACTGCAATGCTCTACTTTCCGGCTACCCGGATAAAGCACTAAATAAACTTCAGTTAGTGCTAAATACGGCTGCTAGAATCCTGACTAGAACCAAAAAATGTGATCATATTACTCCAGTGCTAGCCTCCCTACACTGGATTCCTGTTAAGGAAAGGGCTGATTTCAAGGTTTTACTGCTAACCTACAAAGCATTACATGGGCTTGCTCCTACCTATCTCTCTGATTTGGTGCTGCCGTACATACCTACACGTATGCTACGGGCACAAGACGCAGGCCTCCTAATTGTCCCTAGAATTTCTAAGCAAACAGCTGGAGGCAGGGCTTTCTCCTATAGAGCTCCATTTTTATGGAATGGTCTGCCTACCCATGTGAGAGACGCAGACTCACAACCTTAAGTCTTTACTGAAGACTCATATCTTCAGGTAGTCATATGATTGAGTGTAGTCTGGCCCAGGAGTGTGAAGGTGAACGGAAAGGCTCTGGAGCAACGAGCCGCCCTTGCTGTCTCTGCATGGTCGGTTCCCCTCTTTCCACAGGGATTCTCTGCCTCTAACCCTATTACAGGGGCTGAGTCACTGGCTTACTGGTGCTCTTTCATGCCGTCCCTAGGAGGGGTGCGTCACTTGAGTGGGTTGAGTCACTGATGTAATCTTCCTGTCTGGGTTGCCCCCCCCCCCCCCCCCCCCCTTGGGTTGTGCCGTGGCAGAGATCTTTGTGGGCTATACTCAGGATGGTAAGTTGGTGGTTGAAGATATCCCTCTAGTGGTGTGGGGGCTGTGCTTTGGCAAAGTGGGTGTGGTTATATCCTTCCTGTTTGGCCCTGTCCGGGGGTATCTTCGGATGGGGCCACAGTGTCTCCTGACCCCTCCTGTCTCAGCCCCCAGTATTTATGCTGCAGTAGTTTATGTGTCGGGGGCTAGGGTCCGTTTGTTATATCTGGAGTACTTCTCCTGTCTTATCCGGTGTCCTGTGTGAATTTAAGTATGCTCTCTAATTCTCTCTTTCTCTCTTTCTTTCTCTCTCTCGGAGGACCTGAGCCCTAGGACCATGCCTCAGGACTACCTGGCTTGATGACTCCTTGCTGTCCCCAGTCCACCTGGCCGTGCTGCTTCTCCAGTTTCAGCTGTTCTGCCTGCTGCTATGGAGTCCTGACCTGTTCACCGGACGTGCTACCTGTCCCAGACCTGCTGTTTTCAACTCTCTAGAGACAGCAGGAGTGGTAGATATACTCTTAATGATCGGCTTTGCAAAGCCAACTGACATTTACTCCTGAGGTGCTGACTTGCTGCACCCTCGACAACTAGTTATATCTGTTTATATCTATACTTGTTATATATATATACTTGTTATATCTGGAGTACTTCTCCTGTCCTATTCGGTGTCCTGTGTGAATTTAAGTGTGCTCTCTCTAATTCTCTCTTTCTCTCTTTCTTTCTCTCTCTCGGAGGACCTGAGCCCTAGGACCATGCCTCAGGACTACCTGACATGATGACCCCAGTCCACCTGGCCGTGCTGCTGCTCCAGTTTCAACTGTTCTGCCTTATTATTATTTGACCATGCTGGTCCTTTATGAACATTTGAACATCTTGGCCATGTTCTGTTATAATCTCCACCCGGCATAGCCAGAAGAGGACTGGCCACCCCTCATAGCCTGGTTCCTCTCTAGGTTTCTTCCTAAGTTTTGGCATTTCTAGGGAGTTTTTCCTAGACACCGTGCTTCTACACCTGCATTGCTTGCTGTTTGGGGTTTTAGGCTGGGTTTCTGTACAGCACTTTGAGATATCAGCTGATGTACGAAGGGCTATATAAATAAATTTGATTTAATTTGATTTATTAAGACAAATTAATCATTATAATTACGCGGGCTGTTAAAAATAGTAATTAGTAATGCCAATAATGATGTAATATGACAGTTAATTACTATATGGATGTACAGGCCTGAGCAGTGCTAGAATATTTCAAAGAAATTGCATTTATTTGAATACGCTTATGACTTTAATGAATAGTAATAATCCTGCTAATAGTAATGGTAGATAGTCATAATAATGTATTAACTGACTGTTCACTATGTAGGTCACTACCATGGCGTGTTCGTGTGCCTGGCTGGTCTCACAGTAAAGCTGCTGGTTTATTTATGCCTGGGTTTTATTTGAGGGACAGAAGAGACAGGCGAGATTAAACTACCGTGGAAACAAATCACAGCTGCGAGGGCGGAATTAGATTAAAGCACCTGCACAACGCGCCCGCCATCAGGTTTTTAGCTAGCGTTTTGTCACTGTGTGTGTGTGTGTGTGTGTGTGTGTGTGTGTGTGTGTGTGTGTGTGTGTGTGTGTGTGTGTGTGTGTGTGTGTGTGTGTGTGTGTGTGTGAGTGTGTGAGGGAGTGAGAATTTACTCTCTGTCTATCACCCCTCTGTTATTGTACACCCTTCTCCAGGTTATTAATATATATCCCAGGCCTACATCGCCCAATTTAATGAGAAAAAAAAGCAAGAGTCAGGAAATTATATTTCTAATCAGTCTCCTGCAAAAGGCCTCTTTTATTAACGCAGAGATGCTGCTCTCTCGCTTCTTCTCCCTCTCCTCCTCTCTCTCTCTTTCTCTCTCTCTCTCTCTTTCTCTCTCTCTCTCTCTCTCTCTCTCTCTCTCTCTCTCTCTCTCTCTCTCTCTGTTTCTCTGTTTCTCACCTTCCCTTCCTTTCTCTCTGACCCACCTGCTCCACCTTTTCTACAATAATTCATGGTGGGCTGTTATTTAATTGAACGGAAAAAAAACAGCATCTCGACGCTTCCAAAAATCGTAACAGATTTTATTTCGCTAACGTTTCATTCTCAATAGAAGTGTGCTGTTATGAAAAAGTGCCAATATGTTATAGTATTTCTATTTCCGGGGAATACTGTAGTAGACAGTTCTGCACCACGACCAAGGTATGCATCAGAGCTCTAAAAGGCCTCATGAATTTGTATAACAATCACGTGAGCCTGAGCCCACAGCACGTACAGTAGATGATATCAGAGAGCAAACAATGTGCGCTAACCGCCAATTTGTATTACCGTTATGCAGATCAGTTCATCAGAATGTGATGGAGATGATGATGATATTACATCTTTTGTCATTTCCATTCAATTGAAGAGACAAGAACCTGCTCGTTTGACCTTGTTTGAAGCAATGAAAGGCAATTGAATTGCTATATTTACCTTCTAATGTATTTGTTTTACTCTATTTGAAAATGACAGTTATTTCTGCCACAGTGTGTGTGTGTGCGTGTGCGTGCGTGTGTGTTCGTGTGCGTGTGTGTGTGTGCGTGTGCGTGGGTGTGTGCGTGTGTGTGTGTGTGTGCGTGTGTGTGTGTGTGTGTGTGTGTGTGTGTGTGTGTGTGTGTGTGTGTGTGTGTGTGTGTGTGTGTGTGTGTGTGTGTGTGTTAGTACTGGGAACAATAACACTCTCACCCACATTACACATACTAAACAGTTGCGTAGAGTTACATCAGTTTGGGAGTCCCACCCCTTTGGGAGTCCTGGCTCTGGCGAGTTGTGTGGTGTGTGTGTGTGGTGTTGACCTGACAAGGGTGGATTCATCACCAAAGAAAAACACTACCTCTAATTATCAGTTCCTTTTCCAAACAGATCAAACAAATGGAGGGGAAAAAGTGAAGAAATACTTCAACAACAGGATCATAACCCATGTTTATTCTTCACTTTTTAAAATTGATATCATTCTTTTAAAGGGCAATCTGCAATTGCTACATACATTTTTTGACTTTTAAATGAATGACTATATAACCATTGATTCTAGAAGAAAACAACTTACAAATGCCTCATGTGCTTAGTTCAACTGTTATACCCTGGCAGAACCCAAATTACAAGCTTTTTTCACTCCATTTTTTTGTAAACCAATGTAAGTGTAAACAAACAAAGCATAAACAAACATGTTTAAAACTATGATTTTGGATGGTCAGTATTTGCATCCATAGCTCTGTCTATGAATTTGAGAGTGGTTACATACCTCCAGCACCATCTCTCAGCTGTTTACAATATCAGTGGTAGGGTGTCATGTTTGTTATTGTTTGAATTGCAGATTGCCTCTTCAAATCACTGTGTAAAGTTTCATTAAAGTAAACTACTGAAAACACCACCACCGTCATTAACGTGGGCCCTCAACTTATCTCACACATCACTGAATTTGCATATTTTAAAGTGCCCACATCACTATATCAAGATATTGGGGAATCTCCTAGATATCTGATTTTCACAATGGTCTAATGACAACTGTGACATACAACTCATTTTAACATAAAGAAAATGCTACTGATTAATAACATAGTTTAACAGGAAATTACCATAATATAAATATTTGCTAGTTACCCATGAAGTGGGTAGATACAACCTCCGCATAGAAGAAGGCCCTCTAGAAAATCTCATACCATTCAATAACCCAATGGGTAACATCATCATGTTTCTTCCAAAAATGCATACGGCAGGAAGAAATGCATTTTGGATGACGTGTTGTGTTTTCAATCACTTGTCTACAGAGCTTCCTTTTTGGGATGCTCCATCACCATTAACTGCATGGTTGTGTCTGACTTGAGGTCAGTTCGTCTTAGAAGTTTCTTCGTTTTTGGGTCAGTCCTTTGCCTGTAGAAAGGTAAGAGTGTAGACCATTGTCATAAAAATGGGGTCAATTGTTTCATTAATTTAACTATTTAATTGTAATGTTTACAGACATAACAAACTACACAAGATTCTCCCAGTCCCGGCAAATACTTGTTTATACTTCTTGATTGGAGAATTCTGAGAGAAAAAACTTAATCAGGCCTCATAGCCTTTAACTACGGACAACAAATTATTGCATTGTTGCTGTCAATGTGTTGCTCCAGTTTTACAGTTCTACACATAAGGAAATTCATTCTGTCACAACTGAATGACCATAGATTTACTTGTAATAATTTGAGTGCACTCCTTGAGGAAAATAACACTAAAACATGCATGAGAGCACCAGCTGTTCCAGAAGACTGTGTGATCACGCTCTCCGCAGCCAATGTAAGTAAGAGCTTTAAACAGGTCAGCATTCACAAGGCCGCAGGGCCAGATGGAATACCAGGACGTGGATTGCGGGCATGCGCTGATCAACTGGCAAGTGTCTTCATTGACATTTGAATGATCCAAGATGGCGTAGCAGTAAGACGTGTTTGTCTTTGTCCCGTGTAAATATTATTTTTTCCCCCATTTTCTTTTGTATACATTTCATTATATTTCAATCTCTTTTTTTGCGTGCAATGATTCATTTTGACCTGTTAAGTCATGCACCTGGTCTAAAATGTGTTTTTAATGCCAAACATACAGAGGTGCAGTATCTCAATCCCCCATTAAAAACATTTCATAACATGTAATACATATAGTACAGTCGTGGCCAAAAGTTTAAAGAATGACACAAATATCAATTTCCACAAAGTTTGCTGCTTCAGTGTCTTTCGATATTTTTGTCAGATGTTACTATGGAATACTGAAGTATAATTACAAGCATTTCATAAGTGTCAAAGGCTTTTATTTACAATTTCATGAAGTTGATGCAAAGAGTCAATATTTGCACTGTTGACCCTTCTTTTTCAAGTCCTCTGCAATCCGCCCTGGCATGCTGTCAATTAACTTCATCCTCTGATGGCAGCCCATTCTTGCATAATCAATGCTTGGAGGTGGTCAGAATTTGTGGGTTTTTGTTTGTCCACCGCCTCTTGAGGATGACCACAAGTTCTCAATGAGATTAAGGTCTGGGAAGTTTCCTGGCCATGGACCCAGAATATCGATGTTTTGTTCCCCGAGCCACTTGGTTATCACTTTTGCCTTATGGCAAGGTGCTCCATCATGCTGGAAAAGGCATTGTTCGTCATCAAACTGTTCCTGGATATTTGGGAGAAGTTGCTCTCGGAGGATGTGTTGGTACCATTGTTTATTCATGGCTGTGTTCTTAGGCAAAATTGTGAGTGAGCCCACTCCCTTGGCTAAGAAGCAGGATGCTTTACTGTTGGCATGACACAGAACTGATGATAGCGCTCACCTTGTCTTCTCCGGACAAGCTTTTTTCCGGATGCCCCAAACAATCGGAAAGGGGATTCATCAGAGAAAATGACTTTACCCCAGTCTTCAGCAGTCCAATCCCTGTACCTTTTGCAGAATATCAGTCTGTCCCTGATGTTTTACCCGGAGAGAAGGGGCTTTTTTGCTGCCCTTCTTGACACCAGTCCATCCTCCAAAAGTCTTTGCCTCACTGTGCGTGCAGATGCACTCACACCTGCCTGCTGCCATTCCTGAGCAAGCTCTGTACTGGTGGTGCCCCGATCCCGCAGCTGAATCAACTTTAAGAGACGGTCCTGGCGCTTTCTGGACTTTCTTGGGTGCCCTGAAGACTTTTTCACAACAATTAAACTTCTTGAGAGCATACTGCTGCTTTTAGATATCAGGTAGGCCCAGCAAACTGGTGCATTCTCAAAAACCTTCAAATCTTCAATGATCTTGTCACCTCTTTTTTTTATTGAGGCTTGGCAACAGCTCTCTGAAGAGTGTATACAATCCTTCAACAATGGCAATCTAAAACAAATACATTTTATGAATCTATTTGTGGACTTACCTGATATTGTATGGGAAAGGTACATTTGTGTGGCAAAATATGCATCGCCTTCTGGGTCCAACTTCCACTTTCATTTCTGCCCAACAGCTACAATACAGCTACAATTATATCCACTGAGCTTTCAATTGTTTTTATTCACTTTCTTGAATCCCTCACCAGAATGTTTAACTTTCTGCAGAGATATTAGGGGAAATAATTGAATGCAAGATGGGGCAAGGTACATTGAAAAGCCAATGACACAAGCAAAGGAGCACCGTAGCCCTCTGCCTGAACATGGTAATACGAACATCTGAAGTTTTAATAAATGGTTACAAGACATTATACGTATTGGAATCTCACAATAGCATAAAGAGAAGAAAAGAAAGCACAGAGTCCTTTCTGCGTTTGGTGCACTGAGGGTACAACATCATTCAAGTAGAATTCCATGTTGTCGGTTTTCTCATCAGGGAAGGAGGACATAGAAAAGTGCACCGTTGTCTCCTCATTGATTCCAGAATCTTGCAAAGCTTGTCCAACACCACGGTGTTCACCTCTGCAAATATCCGGAAAAAAATAGTTGTATTGAAACAATGGCTGGCCAATTATTAGATGCACTGTAGATTATTTGTTTACTTTTTTTGTAATTAAATGTATAAATAAATTATTAAATTATATACATGCGACTTTACATATAATGAAGGACATGTGCTGGGAGAGCTTTTGTGTCAAGGCTTTAATTGTGTCACTCGTCAAGTCCTCCTTGACCTCATAGTCACCCTATTGATGAAAAGTATAACATATTAAATAATTGACCGTCATTATTTACCGAGACACCTTAGTCGCTACCAGAGCGCTATACCACGTAGCGGGATAGAGGAGTAAGCAAGCTAACTTTTGCCAACTCTGAATTCAAATCAGGATAACCATTGGCACAAAGCCGGGCTGACCTTTTAGCCAGGTACATTTCTATGGCAACGAATCAACTCTAACCTGCTCCAGGGCAGGCTAACTCCACTTTATCCTGAATAAAGTGTCTGAGCTGCTGGTTGAGGACCAAACAAATCAGATTCCCTCTCCCTCGCAAAGATTGTGTATCGCCATCCGCTTCCATACAAACAATATTTGAGGAAGACAACTAATTACATATTAAATTGATCAAAAGATTTAGCAATGACAGGATACCTTTGACACTTGACGTGCAGTAAAACTTTCAGTAACACTTTATTTGAAGGTACACATATTAGCAGCTAATACAGTCTTTATTGTGTCTTATTAGCCAAATATTTGGCCTTAATTATGTGTATTCCTGGTCAATCCTTATTAACCACATTGTTAGCCATAATAAATACGTATTAGTTGTTACTAAATAGCAAGTTACACAATAAAAGGACTTAGTAAGCTGTCTCAATGTGGGACTAGTAAGGGCATAGTACCTTAAAATGTGTTCCCTATCGTTATGATATAGGGGAAGGTTAGTGTTCGAACATAGACCAACACACTATCCAGGATACAATTCCACACTCCATTCCCCCAGGGGGCAGCAGCAACCTTGTCCAGTTGGTAACCTGGTTGATAAGCACGTCAGGTGCTGCCAATTAATGTGATTGTCAGTCAGTGTCCCAGCTTGCAAGCCATGAGGCTGCTGGGTTTGTTTGGTGGCTATGAGTCCTTTTTGTTTGTTTGGCGCCACTACTTATCACTATAAATGAACTATGTAAGATATGTCATATAAATTATCTCCAGTTCAGGACTCCAGCTACAGTATGCATTTGGTTTGCCTACTTGCTTGCTAAGTGGCTAGCTTGCAAGATCAAGCTTCTTGGTTACAGCAGAGACAATCAATGGATCAAGATCCCTGCTACCTAAATGTGTTTTGTGCGTAAAAAATAAATCAAATGAAATAGTGCTCCTTGTGTGCACTGCCGGTAATACATTATACCCCGGTATGGTACAGGTATGAAAATCTGCATACCGCCCAACCCTAATATACTTCCATATACAGTCAGGTACATCATTATTGGCACCCTTGATAAAAATTAGCAAAAAAGACTGAAAAATGTATAATACAAATACTGAGCCACAAGTAACTGCCAAAATAAAGGAAACACCAACATAAAGTGTCTTAATAGGGGGGCCACCACGAGTCAGACCAGTTTCAATGCACCTTGGCATAGATTCTACAAGTGTCTGGAACTCTGTTGGAGAGAGACGACACCATTCTTCCACAAGAAATGTCATAATGTGGTGTTTTGTTGATGGTGATGGAAAACGCTGTCTCGGGTGCCGCTCCAGAATCTCCCATAAGTCTTCAACTGGGTTAAGACCTGGTGACTAAGACGGCAATGGAAAATGGTTTACATCATTTTCATACTCATCAAACCATTCAGTGACCCCTTGTGCCCTTTGGTTGGAGGTTTGTGTTCCTATCTGGGCCCAGCCATGGTAGCCAAACTAATGGCCTGCCCAACATTTTTATACATGGATCTAAGCATCATGGGATGTTAATTGCTTAATTAACTCAGGAACCACACCTGTGTGGATGCTTCAAGTCAATGTTCCAGCAAGACAATAATCCCCAATTGACCCCAAAATCAACTTTTTGCAATCGCCATTGCTGTGTCCGGACTTGAACTTGAAAACCTGTAGTGTGGATTGAAGAGGGCCGTCCATTAAGAGCAGACAAATGATATCAAGGATTTGGAAAGATTCTGTATGGAGGAAGGCTCTAATTCCCTTCTAACGTGTTCTGCAATCTCATAAAACATTTTGGAAAAATGCTCATTTCTGGAAGAAAAAAATGTGCATGATAAAATGTGGTCACAGTTTAGAATAGGGATTTTCAGGTACCAAGCCCTTACTAGTGCCACATTGAGATAGCTTACCAATAATGCATTTATTGTGTAGCTTGCTCTTTAGTAACAACTAATACGTCTTTATTATGGCTAACAATGTGGTTATTAAGGATTGGCCAGTAATACATGACCTGTAATTTTTTAATAAAATACTTAATTAATTCATACTTAATTCAAACCTAATATACATCTATGGGTAATAAGATATAAGAAAGACCTTATTAACTACTTGTACAAACAATTAGGGGCTAATGTGTACCCTAAAATAAAGCGTTACAAAACTATCATATGACTACATTAGTACAATTATTTTATCGATGTGGAAAACAGCCTGCTCGTTCATTGAGCACACCAAAGATGGTATTTAATGATACACATTATAAAAGAAAGATGGCATTAATGATACACATTATAAAAGAAAGATGGTATTTAATGATACACATTATAAAAGAAAGATGACATTAATGATACACATTATAAAAGAAAGATGGCATTAATGATACACATTATAAAAGAAAGATGGCATTAATGATACACATTATAAAAGAAAGATGGCATTAATGATACACATTATAAAAGAAAGATGACATTAATGATACACATTATAAAAGAAAGATGGCACTTCTAATAGTCTATTTGCCACCATAGCCTAAATTTGCAGGATAACCATTCTTTCATTTTGATTTTGACAAAAATGAAAATGTGGCACTGTCTCGCCCATGCATTGTTGTTTAAGCATTGTCTCAATGGTGTTTGACTCACTGGGCTATCCACGTGTGACATGCACGTGCAGTTACAAGCCTGGATTGAGTTAGCAGCAGGTGTTGGATCAATGTCCAACACCAGCTTGGATGAAACATACATTGGAATGTGAAGCTAACGGAAGCTTCCTAGCGTTAGAAAATCCTGAATAGATGTAACTGTGCCTGTCTTTCAAAGACCCTAAAATGGTTGAAATGTAAGATGCTTGTGAACACAAGGGATTCTTCATGTCATTTTTACAATTGCCACTCCTTCCCAGTGAGCGTTACTTACAGTATATACAGTACATATCCTGTAAACAGGCAAATATCATGTGTAGTCCTCCCCATTTTTAAAATGTACTTTGTAACTGCGTGTAGCTGTACCTACAGTACATAGTATAACATAAGAATAACGTCATTTTATAATTCATATGAATATTCAATGTTTACTTGATCCATTTTCTTGTAGATACTCTGGAATATTGCTTATGGAAAGTATTGCTGATACTCTGGAATATTGATTATGGAAAGTGTTGCTATCATTTCAAATACAACTTTTAGCAACTTCCAAATTAACTGCAAAATTACGGCATATGGGCAGGTTATTAAAGGGGCAGTACTGTCAAAAATGTGATTTTGCTATTTGAAGAAAAAATATATTTCCACAATATGAGGTTGAAATAATACTCTGAAATTGTGAAATTTATGATAACGCACTTTTTGTGTAAGAGCTCATCTTTTATTTATATACTGTATGTGGCTCAGGGCAGTGGGGGTATGTGTACCGCAGATGGAAAGACTCCATCGATTTCTGGACAGGCATCGATTGCTTTCGCACTCTTTGGAAGAAATCTTTCATTTTTTCAAAGTGATTCTTTTCTACATGACTGAAACCTGTTCGGAAAAACAACAACTTGGTAATAAGGTTATGAAACCTAACCAAAATGGCATCAAACAAAACAATTATTGTAAACCATGCAGCTTGCAATTAATGGGGCGGCAGGTAGCCTTGTGGTTAGAGAGTTGGATGAGTAACCAAAAGGTTGCAAGATCGAATCCCCGAGCCTACAAGGTGAAAGTCTGTCGTTCTACCCCTGGACAAGGCAGTTAGGCCGTCATTGAAAATAAGAATTTGTTCTTAACTGAGGTTAAAAAATAAGAAAAAATCCCATTGTACGCTGATGTGCACCCCACAGTGGCAATTAAGTAAATTGTACAAATGAATGGGGTCCAATAATGAAAACATGTATTTTTTGACATGTTCCAAAATCTAGTGGAAAGCCTTCACAGAAGAGTGGAGGCTGCTATAGCAGCAAAGGGGGGACCAACTCCATATTAATTCCCATGATTCTGTGACAATGATAAATGTAAATCTCCTGTGGGCTGTGAGCAGGACGATTGTCCGTTGAGTGAGGGGAGAAAAATAAAAAGTTCCTTAGAGGGAGCAGCGGGGGGGGGGGGGGGGGGGGGGGGGGGGGTAGCTGACAACTGGTGGCTATTCAGCAGCCTGATGGTCTGTGGATAGAAGTTATTGGTTAGATTTAGCCATGATGCTCCTGTACTGCTGAGTGATGGAAACTGGGAGAACACACCGTGGCTCAGTGGCTGAGGTCCCTGATGAGCTTCTTGGCTTTCCTGCAACATCAGCTGTTGTAGGTGTCCTGGAGGGCAGGCAGTGTGCACCCACTGGTACATTCGTCTGGGCTTTGTGGTCAACGATGGTGGAGTTGCTTTACCAGGCTGTGATGCTGCTCGATAGGATGCTCTCGATGATGCTCCTGTAGAACACTGTGAGGGCCCTTTTCAGCCTCCTGAGGTTAAAGAGTTGCTGTCTTCTTGAAGTTCACAATTAGCTCCTTTGTTTTGCTGACATTGAGGGAGAGGTTGTTTACCTGGCACCACACCGTCAGAGTGCCTACTTCCTCCCTGTAGGCCATCTTGTCATTGTTGGTGATCAGGCCTACTACTGTCATGTTGGAACTGTGTGAGGCCACGCAGTCCTGGGTATACAGGGAGGACAGGAGAGGACTTAGGACAAACCCTTGTGGGGCCCCCATGTTGAGGATCAATGTGGACGAGGTAATGTTGCCTACCTTCACCACCTGGGAACGGCCTGTCTGGAAGACCAGGACCCAGTTGCATAGGGAGAAGTTCAGTTCCAGGGCTGTTTGCTTTGTGGTGAGCATAGAGAGCACTATGGTATTGAAGGCAGAGGTCGATGAACAGCATCCTCACATATGCGTTCTTTTTGTACAAATGGGTGAGGACACTGTGCAGTGCCATGGCGATTGTGTTGTCCATGGATCTGTCGAGGCGGTAGGCAAATTGGAGAGGTCGGAGGTAATGTGTCGGAGAGGGAGGAGGTGATGTAGTCTTTGACTAGCCTCTCAAAGCACAGGTAGTCCATTTCAGTTACTTTCCCTTTCTTGGGCACAGGATCAATGTGGACATCTTGAAGCAGGTGGGTATAACGGCCTGAGCTAGAGCGAGATTGAAAATATCCGAAAACACAACAGCTAGCTGGTCTGCACATGCTCTGAGGGCGTGGCTAGTGATGTCGTCTGGGCTGGCAGCCTTGCGAGGTTCAAGACGTTTAAATGACTTACATACATCCTCCGTGGAGACCGTAGTGGGAAATTGTTTGATTGAATGGTTGTCTGTGTCTGATTTCTGAGTACTGTTGTATTGTATTGATGACATACTGTGAACGCTGTGTGATCAATATATTGGGTAGCATATTAAGAGTGTCTGTAAATGATTTGCATAAGTATCTATCAGGGAGTCTGTTGTCCAAACACTCAAGGTCACTAGACTTGATGCTGACTGTTGTGGATTGTTCTCATATCTGTTGATAGTGATTGATGTATTATTTCTACAACTCTAGCAGCTGATGTTTATAACTCTGTAGCAGCTGATGAGATCGATGCTGTGTGATTTGGATATAAGGGCCAGTTACGTTATATGGCCAGTTAGACATTTTCTCTGCTTCTGTCCCAAATGGTGTCTCCCTGTTGCAACTTGTAATAAAGCAGATAGTTTTTTTTATTGTTTTATTGACTTTACCTACAATGGCTCTCTTTTCCGTCACCTGAAAATGTCTATGACACTTATTTGAGTAATTATTTGTAATTAAAGTAAAATATCCATTGATCCCATATTCATCTTGTATTTTTTGATGCACCCTTTACTACTAGTCTTTGGTATATCATATATTAATAATGTATTATTTTATTGATTTGGTCTGTTGCAGCGATGCACCCGTAATGAAACCAAAACTGCAATATTCTTGTATGTTCCTCGTAAGAAGAAGAAGAAGTATCCATGATGGCGTAGCAGTCAGATGTCTTTGTCCTGTCGTGTCCCTTGTATATATAATTTTTTACCAATTTGTCTTCGCATATCTTTTAAAATATTTTGCTAAACCTCAACATCTAAATACTCTCCTGCAACCCGCCTCACCCAATGTAGCGTGGATCTGCTTTTTTTCCCTAAAGTATCTACAGTGCCTTGCGAAAGTATTCGGCCCCCTTGAACTTTGCGACCTTTTGCCACATTTCAGGCTTCAAACAAAGATATAAAACTGTATTTTTTTGTGAAGAATCAACAACAAGTGGGACACAATCATGAAGTGGAACGACATTTATTGGATATTTCAAACTTTTTTAACAAATCAAAAACTGAAAAATTGGGCGTGCAATATCCAATAAATGTGGTTCCACTTCATGATTGTGTCCCACTTGTTGTTGATTCTTCACAAAAAAATACAGTTTATATCTTTATGTTTGAAGCCTGAAATGTGGCAAAAGGTCGCAAAGTTCAAGTGGGCCGAATACTTTCGCAAGGCACTGTATATTTACTTCGGATCTGGAATCCCTCAACTGAAGCTAGCCAGCTAACTACCAGCTATCAGTCAGCAAACCATTGCCAGCGGTCATCAGCTAACCTTCAGCTCGAATAGCTCTCGCCAGTTCGAACAACGTGACTCTAACCAGAGCATAACAGACCTATTATTTTTATCCCCAGATTCCCACCGCAAACTGAACATTTTCATCTGGATCTTCACAACTAGCTAACCGCAACCCCGGATGACTACTCCAGGCTAGCGTTTCCATCCACTTAGCTTGAAGCTAACCTGGCCAGAGCTCCTGTGCTACCACCGAAGCATACTCCTGGGCTACAATATCCGGACGCCTTCTACAGCCTGTACGGGGCATGGAACCCCGCAGATCCCCTACGACTGGAATACCAACATAATCTGCCAGAGAACTCCAACAGGCCTCTCAGGTGCGACACCCGCTGAAGGCCCATTATGCTAACCAGCTAGGCCTGCTAGCTACCTAGAGCTACTTGGAACCCTACTAATTCCACGACCGACTTAACCCCATCGCGACGTCCCCCAAAGGCTAACTTTCTAGCCCCTGCTATCTGCTTGATTGCTAACACGGCCTGCTAACTGCTAGCCTGCCCCGGTCTACTAACTGCTAGCTTGTTTAGCCCCGGTCTGCTAACTGGTAGTTTGTTTAGCCCCGGCCTGCTAACTGTTAGTTTGTTAGCACAAGCCTGCTAACTGTCTGAATCGCCATGTCCCCAGCCAGCCCAACCACTCACTGGACCCATATTTATTTTCAATCTCTTTTCGATTTTTAATTCGATTATACCTTCCGGTAACCTGCCTCACCCAATGTGATACGGAATCGCTATTATTTTTTATTTTAGAATACATTCAAGATCCTCCAGAAACTAACCAGCTAATTAGCTACAAGCTGTTTAGTCATTGTTAGCCACTGCTAGCGGCTTTTACCTTCTGCATAGCCAGCCCTGTTTTTAGCCTAGATAATACTCACCAGTCTACCAGTATCGAACTGTCTCTCCAGAACAACGCCGGATTCCTGCCGTAATCCCTGGACCACTACTTCTGATCTTCACAGCTAACTTGCACCCAGTACCGAAGCTATCCCTGAGGCCCACCTCCCGGCCTACTCAGCTGTTCACCCGAACCCCACTCATACACGGCTAGAGCCCAATACTCCACCGGATCCTTGCTGTAAATTCTGGATCTTGGCTAACGCCACTGCCACGAAGCTAGCACCAGTTAGCCGTGAGCCAGGCACATCTCCCTGCTAGCAAACTAAATTCTACAATACCTCTTTCGCCATCTGGCTTGGATTCTCTGTCGACACGGCCCCCCGCCGCACCACCACGACTGGTCTGCCGACGAATACTCCATCCGCTGTGCCTTCAACCGGCCTCCGTCTGAGCAGACCCCCTCTACCACCCCTGGGCTACTAACTTTAAACGCCTTGTCGCCCACGTGCTAGCGTAGTGGCGGCTTCCCTGTTCCCTCTACTGCTGCCCCCTGGACACTCTGATCACTTGGCTACATAGCTGATGCCTGCTGGACTGTCCATTTAATCACGGTACTCCATTCTGTTTATTTATGTTTTTTCTGTCGGCCCCAGCCGCGAACTCAGGCTCTGTGTGTAGTTAATCCGACCCTCTCTGCCTAGTCATCGCCATTTTACTTGCTGTTGTTGTGTTAGCTGACTAGCTGTTGTTGTCACACCTATTGTTTTAGCAAGCTCTCCCAATCAAGACCTGTGATTACTTTATGCCTTGCTGTATGTCTCTCTCAAATATCAATATGCCTTGTTGTTCAGGTTAGTTATCATTGTTTTAGTTTACAATGGAGCCCCTAGTTCCACTCCTCACACCTCTGATACCTCCTTTGTCCCACCTCCCACACATGCGGTGACCTCACCCATTATAACCAGCATGTCCAGAGATATAACCTCTCTTATCATCACCCAGTACCTGGGCTTACCTCCACTGTACCCGCACCCAACCATACCCCTGTCTGCACATTATGCCCTGAATATATTCTACCACGCCCATAAATCTGCTCATTTTATTCCTTGTCCCCAACGCTCTAGGCGACTGATTTTGATAGCCTTTAGCCGCACCCTCATCCTACTCCTCCTCTGTTCCTCGGGTGATGTGGAGGTAAACCCAGGCTCTGCATGTCCCCAGGCACCCTCATTTGTTGACTTCTGTGATCGAAAAAGCCTTGGTTTCATGCATGTCAACATCAGAAGCCTCCTCCCTAAGTTTGTTTTACTCACTGCTTTAGCACACTCTGCCAACCCTGATGTCCTTGCCGTGTCTGAATCCTGGCTTAGGAAGGCCACCAAAAATGTGGAGATTTCCATACCCAACTATAACACTTTCCGTCAAGATAGAACTGCCAAAGGGGGAGGAGTGGCAATCTACTGCAGAGATAGCCTGCAAAGTTCTGTCATACTTTCCAGGTCTATGCCCAAACAGTTCGAACTTCTAATTTTAAAAATGTATCTCTCCAGAAATAAGTCTCTCGCTGTTGCCGCCTGCTACCGACCCCCCTCAGCTCCCAGCTGTGCCCTGGACACCATCTGTGAATTGATCGCCCCCCATCTAGCTTCAGAGTTTGTTCTGTTAGGTGACCTAAACTGGGATATGCTTAACACCCCGGCAGTCCTACAATCTAAGCTAGATGCCATCAATCTCACACAAATCATCAAGGAACCCACCAGGTACAACCCTAAATCCGTAAACATGGGTACCCTAATTGACATTATACTGACCAACTTGCCCTCCAAATACACCTCTGCTGTCTTCAATCAGGATCTCAGCGATCAGTGCCTCATTGCCTGTATCCACTACGGGTCCGCGGTCAAACGACCACCCCTCATCACTGTCTAACGCTCCCTAAAATACTTCTGCGAGCAGGCCTTTCTAATCGACCTGGCCCGGGTATCCTGAAAGGATATTGACTTAATCCCGTCAGTTGAGGATGCCTGGTCATTCTTTAAAAGTAACTTCCTCACCATCTTAGACAAGCATGCTCCGTTCAAAAAATGCAGAACTAAGAACAGATATAGCCCTTGGTTCACTCCAGACCTGACTGCCCTCGACCAGCACAAAAACATCCTGTAGCGGACTGCAATAGCATCGAATAGTCCCCGCGATATGTAACTGTTCAGGGATGTCAGGAAACAATACACGCAGTCAGTCAGGAAAGCAAAGGCCAGCTTTTTCAAGCAGAAATTTGCATCCTGTAGCTCTAACTCCAAAAAGTTCTGGGACACTGTAAAGTCCATGGAGAACAAGAGCACCTCCTCCCAGCTGCCCACTGCACTAAGGCTAGGTAACACGGTCACCACCGATAAATCCGTGATAATCGAAAACTTCAACAAGCATTTCTCAACGGCTGGCCATGCCTTCTTCCTGGCTACTCCAACCTCGGCCAACAGCTCCGCCCCCCCCCCCCCCCCCCCGCAGCTACTCGCCCACGCCTCTCCAGCTTCTCCTTTACCCAAATCCAGATAGCAGATGTTCTGAAAGAGCTGCAAAACCTGGACCCATACAAATCAGCTGGGCTTGACAATCTGGACCCTCTATTTCTGAAACTGTCCACCGCCATTGTCACAACCCCTATTACCAGCCTGTTTAACCTCTCCTTCTGAGGAGATCTGAGATCCCCAAGGATTGAAAAGCTGCCGCGGTCATCCCCCTCTTCAAAGGGGGATACACCCTGGACCAAAACTGTTACAGACCTATATCCATCCTGCCCTGCCTATCTAAGGTCTTCGAAAGCCAAGTCAACAAACAGATCACTGACCATCTCGAATCCCACCGTACCTTCTCCGCTGTGCAATCCGGTTTCCGAGCCGGTCACGGGTGCACCTCAGCCACGCTCAAGGTACTAAATGATATCATAACCGCCATCGATAAAAGACAGTACTGTGCAGCCGTCTTCATCGACCTGGCCAAGGCTTTCGACTCTGTCAATCACCATATACTTATCGGCAGACTCGGTAGCCTCGGTTTTTCTAATGACTGCCTTGCCTGGTTCACTAACTACTTTACAGACAGAGTTCACTGTGTCAAATCGGAGGGCATGTTGTCCTGTCCTCTGGCAGTCTCTATAGGGGTACCACAGGGTTCAATTATCTTGGCCGACTCTTTTCTCTGTATTTATCAATGATGTTGCTCTTGCTGCGGGCGATTCCCTGATCCACCTCTACGCAGACGACACCATTCTGTATACTTCTGGCCCTTCCTTTGACACTGTGCTATCTAACCTCCAAACGATCTTCAATGCCATACAACACTCCTTCCGTGGCCTCCAACTGCTCTTAAACGCTAGTAAAACCAAATGCATGCTTTTCAACCGTTCGCTGCCTGCACCCGCACGCCCGACTAACATCACCACCCTGGATGGTTCCGACCTAGAATATGTGGACATCTATAAGTACCTAGGTGTCTGGCTAGACTGCAAACTCTCCTTCCAGACTCATATCAAACATCTCCAATCCAAAATCAAATCTAGAGTCGGCTTTCTATTTCGCAACAAAGCCTCCTTCACTCACGCCGCAAAACTTACCCTAGTAAAACTGACTATCCTACCGATCCTCGACTTCGGCGATGTCATCTACAAAATAGCTTCCAATACTCTACTCAGCAAACTGGATGCAGTTTATCACAGTGCCATCCGTTTTGTTACTAAAGCACCTTATACCACCCACCACTGCGACCTGTATGCTCTAGTCGGCTGGCCCTCGCTACATGTTCATCGCCAGACCCACTGGCTCCAGGTCATCTACAAGTCTATGCTAGGTAAAGCTCCGCCTTATCTCAGTTCACTGGTTACGATGGCAACACCCATCCGTAGCACGCGCTCCAGCAGGTGTATCTCACTGATCATCCCTAAAGCCAAAACCTAATTTGGCCGCCTTTCCTTCCAGTTCTCTGCTGCCTGCGACTGGAACGAATTGCATAAATCTCTGAAGTTGGAGACTTTTATCTCCCTCACCAACTTTAAACATCTGCTATCTGAGCAGCTAACCGATCGCTGCAGCTGTACATAGTCCATTGGTATATAGCCCACCCAATTTACCTGCCTCATCCCCATACTGTTTTTATTTTATTTACTTTTCTGCTCTTTTGCACACCAGTATCTCTACCTGCACATGTTCATCTGATCATTTATCACTCCAGTGTTAATCTGCTAAATTGTAATTATTCACTCCTATGGCCTATTTATTGCCTACCTCCTCATGCCTTTTGCACACAATGTATATAGATTCTTTTTTTCTACTATGTTATTGAATTGTTTATTGTTTACTCCACGTGTAAATCTGTGTTGTTGTCTGTTCACACTGCTATGCTTTATCTTGGCCAGGTCGCAATTGTAAATGAGAACTTGTTCTCAACTAGCCTACCTGGTTAAATAAAGGTGAAATAAAAAATATATATATATTATTTTAAAGACTTGTCATAGATTCATCTGATTTTCACTAGTAAATTAGTCAGCTTGATAGCAACTAGCCATTTCTAGGCTTACCACATCAACAGATATGCACAACAACAGGTTGAGACTGACTGTGTAAGCATTTTTAGTCTATAACGATATGGGGTGGCATAAGAATAAATCACTCTTGGCTGTGATTTTAAATCAAAACGGACTCGATTCAAAGCTTATCTAGCTAAGAACAGCACTGTCCCAATATCTTGTCAGTGAGTCAGTTAAAAGTCTGTGGCCTCATCCAGTGGCACTGGACTTTAATATCTGACAAATTTGAGAATGAACCTGTAAAATAAGAAATGTTGGCAATTGACATCCCTTTGTTCCTTATTTGTTTTACCTCACTTCAAAAAAACAAAGTTAAGGGAATCAAATGTATCATTTGTCTGGAATTCTGGAATTAAGTTCAAACATTTATTCTCGTTCTACAACTTATTCTCGCTCTACAACTTAACTTCTCTTTGGTTATTACAAATAATGAACAGTTACACAATAACGTATTTTCCTCGTTGGATGTTGCCCATACGTCCGCTCTAATCTTTAGTTCCTGTTTCTGTTTTTCGTATTTCTCACATCGTGTCTAAAAAAAAGAACACGGTACCTTGGTGGACGGATGTCGGGTCCACTGGCAGTGCTGAGTAGCTCTGACTTTTCACATTCTCTTTACGCCTTTTTCATCTGTTGCACATTTCTTTTGAAAGGGTGCGGCTGGAAGGAAATGAAACCGATGTACCTGTGACATATTGCTAGAAACCTAAGGGATGCAAAGTGGGACAAAACGGAGAGGGGACCTTCATTTGTACCTGTACCTGAATTTGTCCAATAAGGAAAACTTGTTCTCATTTTCAGTTGTAAACAATGTTGCTATGGTGTGCACTAATGACTTTCATTCTTTCTACTCCTCAGTCAATGGGCTTACTACTCCTTTAAGAAAACACATTCACATTCATGAATATTCATGTCACTTGTAAAATGACTTTATAATATGTCGTTACAGTACATGCAGTTGCAAAGTACATTTCAGATTTTTGGGGTGGCATGTAGCCTAGTGGTTAGAGCGTTGGGCCAGTAACCGAAAGGTTGCTGGATCAAATCCCTGAGCTGACAACCGTTGTTCTGCACCTGAACAACCCAATGTTCTCCAGTAGACTGTCATTGTAAATAAGAATTTGTTTTTAACTGACTGCCGAGTTAAACGAAGGTTAAATGACCAAGATAGAAACAAATACCAAGATAGATACAAAGAAAGATACAATTACATGGTGAGGGCTACACGTTATGTCTGCCTGTTAGAGGATATGTACTGTACTGTATAGAATTTACAGCACGTTCACTGGAAAGGAGTGACCGTTGTAATTTACTACAACATCATTTGAGGGGAAATGCCATGGAAGATCCCTTGTGTTGAAAAGCATCTTGTATTTTCAACCATCTTAGGGTCTTTAAAAGACAGGCACATTGAATATGGAAGTGTGCTTGAAACAAAAAGATTCTTGGTGAATAGGGCAGAGTCAACAAGGACTACGACTGGTCACAAGCCATGGAAACACGCTAGACCAAACTAAAAAAAATATATACTTTATTACACGGTTATTACAAGTTCTAAACAAACAAGGGCATTAGCATGCAAGAACATGGTCGCACATCTTTGCCTCTTGCACCAGTTCAATAGATACTACGACAGTATCTCACTTAAAGGAGTTAAGATGCAGATTAAATACGCACCAAAATATGTGCGATATCACAGCACTCCAATTGTTAACACCAAAATATGTTAGCGATATCTCTGCACTCAGATTGTTCGTTTTATACACAGCAAACCGTAAGGAGTCACAAAAAGCTGGGTTAATTACGATAAGAATGCTACAAGTGAGGCTACACATTGACTGAGGCTCCAAAAGCAATCTAGAACTTCAGCCTTCCCCTTTAACGCAGCTTAAAATACAAAACAGTTCAACAAAAGGCACTTCACCTCGCCGGGCTCCAAGATGCCACTCCTAGAAACAAACAATACTTTACTTTAATATAGCTTACCGATGGTCATCAACAATACACACAACAAGAAAAATAACTTGTGGCAATGGCATGGTTGGAGTCCAGCAGTTACTTCTCCTCTCCCTGATCTGGTTTGCGCCGGTACGAACTCTTAAGAGTAACAGGGAATATCCACCCGGGTACAAGTTTTATGCCAAATTGACACCCAAGGAGAACGTGTAACAAACCAAATGCCACAGTGAGAGTTGTGTTGGTGAAAAAGTGGAGGAACAAGAGTTTTCTGTATTTTAAAATACAATATATTTTTTTAGGTAATGGGATTTTGTTGTTTATTTTAATAATTTGTTTGGGATGTGTTTTTACAACCAGATCTATTTCTAGGTATCGTTGCCCATCTCCCGGCGTTTTGTCAAACAGTTGATACAAACTCAGAAAATGTTGCTGTGTTGAATGTACTTTTTGATGGTGTTCATTTCAGGTTTCAAACAACATGGCTGCTTTGACCTTGCATGAGGCCATGACTTTATACTGTATGTTCAGGGAATGTTTAGTCTTGATCCCTTGTCCTATAAAACTTGTTCACCTTACCTCACGCCATACTGATCCGTATCACTTAATTGAATTAAGTCCGTTGATAGTTATTCATATTTGGCCTAAAGTTTGTCAGACCATGAAACAAATATAAAGGAAGTATGACATCACATGTTTATTTTTCTTTCTGTCTTTGTCCCTCTGTCAGGTATATCGGCTGCAATGGACTCCGGCCTACTTTCACATGGCCCAGCAACAGAAAGAAGCTTGGTCTAAATCTGTATCCCACCACAGTGCTTTGGAGAGGGGGCTAGATTTCACCCAGAGGCCCCTGGCGTGGAGATAAGCTGTTGACTACGCTGGTGCAGTACCGGGAACCACTTACACTGTCATCACCAAACCACAATTTACAGTTATAGCTCAAGGTAAACACACAGGCACAGAAAAACACACCCACACACACACGTATGCGCAAAAACATACCCACACAAACGTACACACACACAAACACAAGTAAATATGCATGAGGACACAAAGCAAACGCAGCCACTCCCGCGATAAAAACACACGTAAGCATACTGCACAAACATGGCTAATTATATGCTGAATACCTAAGCTGTCTATGTCTACTTGTCACTGTCTAGCTTGTTATGGCACCAGTATTTATAACAGGTATGAGGAGTAAACCATACAAAAAGTCTATGCCCAGCTTTCCATGTATTTCTGAGGGTGACACATCCTTGCTACTCTACTCTGTGGCCAGTCTGCCTGTCTGTTTGTTTGTCTGTTTGTCTGTCTGCCTGCCTACCTGTCTGTCCTTCAAACACCTTGCAGGGGGTTAATGCCAGTCCCCCGCTCCTCTTGGTTAACTCATCATTTCAATAGCTATTCATTGAGTTTCATTACAACATTAGGCTGCTTAGAAAGCCATAAAAGACCATGGCCGCTCCCCTAGCCCCAGCTCAGATGGCCATTTTAATTGGTATTGACGCGTCAGGTTTTAAGGGGAGCTTTTCCACCACACTTAAAAGCCCATGTTCTACTGATTACCTAATTAAAACCCTGAGCGAGCGCTATCGATCGCAGCCAGAGAGAGAAAGACAGAGGGTGAGAGAGGAATGGTCAGTGAGGGAGAGAGAGAGAGAGAGAGAGAGAGAGAGAGAGGTGGGGTGAGTAAGAGGCATCTGTCCCTCAGCTTGAGTTGGCCTACACACACACATACACTCCGCCAAGCCTAGAAGTGTGAACAAGCCCTCTCTCTCTCGTCACCAGGCCAGATGAATACATCCCTCCAACTCCAACACGTTATCCCTCTCCCATGTTTGACAGAATTCTGGCTTTGTTTGTGATTAGCGACCGTGAGGCCAAGGAGCCGAGGCACTCGTCAGGGAGAACCGTTGTGACCTCCACTTCGATCTCCTCCTCTACCTCTTCCAGTAATGGCTAGGTATATATAGCATTTGTCCCAAATGGCGCCCTGTTCCCTATGCAGTGCGCTACTTTTGACCAGGGTCTGTGCATGTGTAGTGCACTATATAGACAATAGGATGCCATTTGGGATACAGGGTAGGTATATATAGGCAAGACCCATTAGGGCCAGAGACGCTGGATCGGCTGATGGATGTTGATTATAGCCTTGGAGCTGGCTGGAGGCAGACAGGTAGCTATAGAGGTGTCAGATGTTGACGTTTACAGCACCAAGATTCTTTCATTTTTTATATCACCACCACTTTTCTGTAATGACATATTATGATATCAGTGGGCCACACTGTCAGTCAGGGTTTGGTGTAAATGTCTAAAGGTATATGGACATATAATTTTCCATATGGTACATTTGCAAGAAATAAAATGCACATTTTAATAAATGTGCAGTGTTTAGATTCATTTAAACATAGCATTTATTCAAGCAGCTATTGGACCAGGGGTGTCAAACATCCCATTCAATGGGGCCCGCGGGGGGGTTGAGTAAAATATATATACAGTGCATTCAGAAATGATACCGACACCTTGACTTTTTCCACATTTTGTTTTACATTACAGCCTTATTCTAAAATTGATTCAATGTTTGTTTCTCTCATCAATCTACACACAATACCCCATAAAGACAAAGCTAAAACAAGTTTTAGAAATGTTTGCAAATGTATTAAAATTAAAAACAGAAATACCTTATTTGCATAAGTATTCAGACCCTTTACGAGACTTGAAATTGAGCTCAGGTGCATCCGGTTAAGGGGTATGAATGCTTTCCGAATGCACTGTATACTGTACACAGCGCCTTGCAAAATTATTCAGGCCCCTTGGATTTCTTCACATTTTATTGTGTTACAAAGTGGGATTAAAATGTATTTTTTTTTGTCAGCAATCTACTCAGAATACTCTGGAATGTAAAAGTGGAAGAAAAATTCTGACATTTTAAAGATTAATAAACATTTGATAACTAAAATATTGTTGTTGTGTTCAGCCCCTTCAGGAATCAGATTTGGCTTAACACATCACATAATAAGTTACATGGACTAACTCTGGGTGAAATAATAGGGATTGACATGATTTTTGAATGACTAACCCTTCCTCTGTCCCCCATACATTTAATGTCCCTCAGTCAAGTATTGAATATCAAGCACAGATTAAACTACAAAGACCTTTTCCATTGCCTTATAAAGAAGGGCAGGGATTGGTAGATGGGTAACAATAACAAATCAGACATTTAATATCTCTTTAAGCATGGTCAAGTTAATAATTATGCTGTGGATTGTGTATTAAACCACCAAGACACATCATAGATGCAGCTGTCCTTTTAAACTGACCTGCTGGATAGGAACGAAACTGCTCAGGGATGTTACCTTGATGCCATTGGTGATTTTAAAACAGTTACAGAGTTCAATGGCTGTGATGGGAGAAAACAGAGGATGAATCAACAACATTGTAGTGACTCCACGATAATGACCTGAATGAAAGTGAAAAGAAAAATAGAAATATACAGAATACAAATATTTCTAAAAATTGCATCTTCTATTTAACAAGGCACTAATACTGGGGGGAAAACAAGACAAAGAAATACACTTTTTGGCCTAAATGCAAAGCTTTATGTTTGGGGTAAAATCCAACACAACCCATCACTGAGTAATTGCTTCCTTATTTTCTAGCATGGTGGGAGCTGCATCTACTTGACATCGGAAAATGCTGAGGAGTTTTTTTAGGATAAAGAGAAACGGGATGAAGCTTAGCTCAGGCAAAATCCTAGAGGAAAACCTGATTCAGTCTTGCTTTACACCAGACACTGGAGAGGAATTCCCCTTTCAGCAAGACAATAATCTACAACACAAGACCCAATCTAGCATAGAGTTGCTTACCAAGAAGACAGTGAATGTTCCTGAGTGGCCAATTCACAGTTTTGACTTAAATCTGTTTGAAAATCTATTGCAAGACTTGAAAATTGCTGTCTAGCCACGATCCCCCGACATCTTGACAGAGCTTGAAGAAATTAAATCAATATTTCTCCCACTTTGTAACACAATAAAATGTGAGGAAATATAAACACATTTTCAGTACGGACCTCCGGCCCTCGGTGAAGACCGAGGTGTATGCCACACTGTTCTTAGCCTTTGTCAAACACCTGTCTTGTGTTTCACCCTTTGTGTAATTGGGAATTTTTGGTTACAGTTTGGTAACATGTTTAGTAACTGTATACATTAGGTCAGTAAATCGACACTCCTCTGTCTGTCAGAGAGTAACGACAGATATACATCTGACAATTTACAATCTGTTTTTGAGAGAGCATCTCTCCTTGAACTCCTTGAACTCAACACAACAGGCCTTGATAAGTGATGCCATGTGGTCATTCAAATACGGTAGTAGAATATGCTGCTTACTCCAGTGTGTAATGGCAAGGGCTATGATGAGGTAAATAGACCGTGCATATTTCAATGACACGATTACATAAAAGTACACACACAGACACACACTAACTGAGTTCCATAACCACAGTCTTTCGTAATGAGATTTATCTAACCTTTGATGGGGTGTGTGTGTGTGTGTGTGTGTGTGTGTGTGTGTGTGTGTGTGTGTGTGTGTGTGTGTGTGTGTGTGTGTGTGTGTGTGTGTGTGTGTGTGTGTGTGTGTGTTAGCCCTTTTCCCCTCACACCGAAAGGAAAAAGCAGAGGAGGCACTTTATACTCTTGACCAAAAATTAAACAATAAAGACTGAGCTGCCATGATGAATCTGAAGCATGCAGGGGAAACGGGATATCGCGGGGAACAGTATCCTACAGAACACCGGTTCAGTGAATCAGATTCTGTATTCAGTAGCTCTCTATGGGGATCTCAAGGGAATTGGGGATTAGCAAGAAAATGAAATGAATGCATTTCCGTTCACAGCCAGCTAGCTCCCCGCCTGCAGCAGGAGGCACATTGACTGCCTATCAAATGGCACCCTATACCCTATATAATGCACTCAACAGGGAATCAGGTGCCATTTAGGACTCACACATTGTGTTCTCACATATGTCCTCACGGCAAATGAGACATTGGGTATAGGAAGGTCTGGTAGAATTGACAGCCTGACTAAAATAGGTTGAGCACCCTTTCAGCGGATGTAGCGGAGGAAGCTGTACAACAGTGTGGTGGGGAACAGGAAGTAGCAGGATATAGCCGGGCGGTCAATGTGAAACTGCTGCAGTTGGTGCTGCTCTACCTGAAGTGGACGGGGTATTTGCGATGGCACAGACGATGTCTGCTCCCGATAACTGAAATGTTCATGCATAAATGCAAAGCGTCTTTTTCCATCATTTACTGTTGTTCCCCTTCATTATTGAGTGATTGTGTAACACGGGGATGCAGCATTGATTTTCAGACCGTTTTCGTTAAGACCCACTGTCCTTGACAAAGCAGTGTCTTTCTGGCAATTTTGCGGTGACATTATATCCGACAGTAGAGGACGCAACATTCTTTGGCCTCTCCTCCTCTGACGCAGTCCAGAGAAGACACCATGAAAATCCATCTGGGGATTTTAAAGGATTTTAACTAGCAGTTAATTACTTTCCCTTTCCTATTAAAAAGCAGAATGAGAAAGGGAGAAAGAAGAGAGATTAGAGGGAGAGTGAGAGAGAACGAGAGCGAAAGAGTGAAAAGGGGAGGGGGGGGGGGGGTATGGAGAGCCAGGGCATGGCAGCACACATTACCCAGCAAGATCAAATCAATCTGTGCGCACCAAGCCCCCATTTCCCCCCAAGATCAGGATCCATACAGGGAAAGACCATTTTCTAAATCCGTAGTCTCGGGGGCCTGTTTCAGTGCCACTCTAGAGGAGGAAGTATGTGGGGGATGCTAAATATCCCCAAATTGCAGCTAAAATGTAACCTAAGCCCCTGTCTAATAATGTGCCACGTCTCTAAATTACCTCCATTACCCAACAAGCTCTGGCAGCTCCATTATAAGTCATTGGCTGCGTCCCAAATGGCACCCTATTGCCTATGCAGTGCACTACTTTCCCCATAGGGCTCTGGCCAAAAGTAGTGCACTACATAGGGAATAGGGTGCCATTTACCTGAGAAATACAGAAGACTGGCTCAATCCGTGATTGACAGAATTGACAGAATAAGATAAAGCCAGGGGATACATTTGAAGCCAGGAGTGGGCTGATATTAACGGATGTATGCTGTCAACTCCTGCTTTCTATTTTGGGAGGGATGTCTTCGTATGGGGGGGATTAAGGAATGATGTGTGTAAGTGTGTATGAGTGTCTCTATTTTGGACTGAAAGAGTATGTGTGTTTGCGAGCAGGCGTGTGGGCATTAGTGTGTGTGTGTGTGTGTGTGTGTGTGTGTGTGTGTGCGTGTGTGCGTGCGTGCGTGCGTGCGTGCGTGTGGATGCAACATGTCCCTGTGTGTGTCTGTAAAGATGTAGAATCTTAATTTGATCACCCTGTTGCAGGAGTGATCCAACTCAAACTTGTCGTGTATTTGAGATTTAAAAAGGCTTGAAATTTCAGACTTGATTTTCCCTTATGAAAAATGTATCAACCCTGACAAAATGCCCCTTCAATTATAATCCACGTAATAATTCACATTTCCTGTTGCTGCAGGATTATATTTCTGCTGTAGCAAACTGGCTCAAGTTATGATCCTACATCTGTACCTGCGCTATATGGATCTCAGCTCTCTCTCTCTCTGTTCAATGTGTTCATGTCTTTGTTCCTCTACCCCAGTGGTTCTTAATTGGTTTTGCCTCGGGACCCAAATTGAACCAGGTTGTCTCAATCGCGACTCAATATTCAAATAAGAACCGCCAAAATGCAATCTGGAAAACTATTTATAAGGCTATATTGATAGTAGATGTCACAATTATATGACAGGAAAGAACATTCCCACCTCTTTCATTGTTAATAATTACATTTTCTTGATGAAGAATGTTATAACACTCACTGGTTTGAGACCACAAAATCAACCAACTTAGTGCTACTAATAGCTCTATATTGAAAATACTGTGATTGAAGAAAACATTTTCAGAGATTAAATAAAAAATCTATTTAAAAAATCATGATAATTTCTACAGAATTTCTACCTGGTTCCATTTGTTTACTCCAGTTGAGAATCGCTGCTCTACAACCACTGTAGTGCAGACAGTCTGATAGTGACACTGGAGTGAGCCTTTACACCTCCTTCGCCATGAGACCCACAGCATCTCTCTCTCTCTCTCTTTCTTCTTTCCCTCTCTCTTTCCTTTATCTCCCTCTCTATCTATCTCGCTCTCTTTCTTTCTCTCCCCCTCTCTCTCTCTCCAGCCAGCCACACAGATCATCAACATATGACACTAGTTCTAGAGTTGCTTCTTCCCGGCACAAAGAAAACCCATCCGACTCTACTCCTCCTCCCCGTCGTCTTGCTTGATTTGCTGCCATGCTTTATGATAAAGCCAACTCAATGCATCATAATCAAATTATCACATTACACACATCTCATTGCCTCCCAGTCAGTCAGGAGGCAGGGAGGGCAGACCTTAATGCGGTGTGTGTGTGTGTGTGTGTGTGTGTGTGTGTGTGTGTGTGTGTGTGTGTGTGTGTGTGTGTGTGTGTGTGTGTGTGTGTGTGTGTGTGTGGTCATGTTATGTGCTCAGGATTTAGGGGATTGTGGTTTGCGGACAAAGGTTGAATTGATGTGTGTGTACGCGCGTTGTGTGTGTTTGTGTGTGTTACCATAGCACACACTCCGCAGGGAGAGGGGTGATGGAAGGGGAGAGAGAGAGGATGTTTTTAAGTACATCAAAGTGGCCCCATCCCACACAGCTCTGAGGTGGTGGTTACCGCTTCATGAGGTAAGCGAGGGAGGATATGGGCCCCTGTACCTGGCTTGTTTATACCCCTTCCACTGCCTGGTTTCCCCTGGGAATGGACTACAGGGCTGTGTGTGTGTGTGTGTGTGTGTGTGTGTGTGTGTGTGTGTGTGTGTGTGTGTGTGTGTGTGTGTGTGTGTGTGTGTGTGTGTGTGTGTGTGTGTGTGTGTGTGTGTGTGTGTGTGTGTGTGTGTGTGCACGCGCGTGCGTGCGTGCGTGTGTGTGTATGTTTGTATGTGAGAGACAGTGCTTTTGCCTGTATTTAAGTAGGGGTGTTTCATGTGCCTGTGCCTGTCTTGCTCACACATGCTCAGAATACAAGAGAGCGAGTGTCACAATGACTGATGTGTTTTTAGGTCATCCCTATCGGTGGTGAAAGTGAAATCCACTGCCGCCCTCGCTTTGTCTCTCCCCTCAAGGAGAAAATGAAAATAGCCCCCATTAAACCCTGTATGCTGCCAGTCAGTCAATACTGGTCTCTCTGCAGAGTGAGGCGCTAGTAGCTACAGAGACCAGTCGAGATATTTGAGGGACGTTACCAGAGATACCAGGTATGTCAGGTTTCATCTACATCCTGTGATAAGGCTGGCTGTGACAGGACTGATACACAGTGATGCTGAGTGTGTCTCACTCTTTCTCTTTTCCCCCTTTGAGTGAGCCAGACCTGCCAATTCCTAGCATATGGATCTCTCTCTCACACACACACACTCTTTATCTCTCCCTCTCCCTCTCTCTCTCTCTCTCACTCTCTCTTTCTCTCTCTCTCACACACTCTCTCTCTCTCTTTCTCACACACACAACCTCTCTCTCTCTCACACACACTCTCTCTCTTTCTCGCTCTCTCACACACTCTCTCTCTCTCTCTTTCTCACACACACAACCTCTCTCTCTCATACACACACACACAACCTCTCTCTCTCACACACACAGTCCCTTTCTTTCCCCTACTCTTTACCTATTTTCTTCTTCACCTCTGTGTATTTTCTTTCTATCTCCTCTCTCTCTCAATCTCTCTCTCTAATCAGGGGAAGCTTTGCCTCCTTTTTACCTTCTGTAATTACATCCCGCGTCCCGAATCAAACGGCAGATTGATTCCTCATATCCACGCTAAGCGAGTTTCAAGAGCAGACGGGAGAGCGAGGGAGAGTGAGAGGTGAAGAGGGATTTGCTCTCACAAATACAGGCAATACGGGCAATCTGTTCCCTGTCTTCTCCCTTCTATCTTGGTAGCTCTTCGTGCTATAACTGGTCTCTAGTACAGTATATGATAGCGTAATTATTCTCAAAGCCATACAGAAGGCTACACACACTGCCCAGGAACACATGCATTGTGTTTTAGCCATGCTATTGTTGTTGATTGGATTGATTGCCTCAGGGAAAATATAGATATTCATTACACAGATTCTACGCAATGGGTTCATGAGAAACAACTGGAGAATTTGTTCAGTGGAAATGTATAATTTTTTTCTATTACATAGATTCTATGTGATAAAGACCTAATTGGGAGCAATTGCCTATAGACTTTGATATCTGTCTGTCTGTCTGTCTGTCTGTCTGTCTGTCTGTCTGTCTGTCTGTCTGTCTGTCTGTCTGTCTGTCTGTCTGTCTGTCTGTCTGTCTGTCTGTCTGTCTCTGTCTCTGTCTCTGTCTCTGTCTGCACTTTTACATACACACATGGGATCACTAGTTAGGGACTAGTGATCCCATGTGTGTATGTACAAGTGCACGTGCCTGCTTGTGTCTGTCTGCCTGTCTATACATTTTACAGGATAGTTAGGCTAATGTTGGTACCCGTTTTATATACAGTTGAAGTCAGAAGTTTACATACACCTTAGCCAAATACATTTACACTCATTTTTTCACAATTCCTTACAATTAATCCTAGTAAAAATTCCATGTCTTAGGTCAGTTAGGATCACCACTTTATTTTAAGAATGTGAAATGTCAGAATAATAGTAAAGAGAATGATTTATGTCAGCTTTTATTTCTTTCATCACATTCCCAGTGGGTCAGAAGTTTACATACACTCAATTCGTATTTGGTAGCATTGCCTTTAAATTGTTTATCTTGGGTCTAACATTTTGGGTAGCCTTCCACAAGCTTCCCACAATAAATTGGGTGAATTTTGTCCCATTCCTCCTGACAGAGCTGGTGTAACTGAGTCAGGTTTGTAAGCCTCCTTGCTCACACACGCTTTTTCAGTTCTGCCCACAAGTTTTCAATGGGTTTGAGGTCAGGACTTTGTGATGGCCACTCCAATACCTTGACTTTGTTGTCCTTAAGCCATTTTGCCACAACTTTGGAAGTATGCTTGGGGTCATTGTCCATTTGGAAGACCCATTTGCGACAAAGCTTTAACTTCCTGACTGATTTCTTGAAATTTTGCGTCAATATATCCACATAATTTACCTTCCTCATGTTGCCATCTATTTTGTGAAATGCACCAGTCCCTCCTTCAGCAAAGCACCCTCACATCATGAGGACCCCCCCCCCCCCTGGGCTTTTGAGATGGTGTTCTTCAGCTTGCAAGCATCCCCCTTTTCCCCCAAACATAACAATGGTCATTATGGCCAAACAGTTCTATTTTTGTTTCATCAGACCAGAGGACATTTCTCCAAAAAGTACAAACTTTGTCCCCATGTGCAGTTGTAGTAGTCTGGATTTTTTATGGCGGTTTTGGAGCGGTGGCTTCTTCCTTGCTGAGCGGCTTTTCGGGTTATGTCGATGTAGGACTTACTGTGGATATAGATACTTTTGTACCTGTTTCCTCCAGCATCTTCACAAGGGCCTTTGCTGTTGTTCTGGGATCGATTGCACTTTTTGCACCAAAGTACATTCATCTCTAGGAAACAGAACGTGTCTCCTTCCTGAGAGGTATGACGGCTGCGTGGTCACATGGTGTTTATACTTGCGTACTATTGTTTGTACAGATGAACGTGGTACCTTCAGGCATTTGGATATTGATCCCAAGGATGAACCAGACTTTTGGAGGTCTACCATTTTTTTTCTGAGGTCTTGAAGGTAGGCCTTGAAATACATCCACAGGTACACCTCCAAATGACTCAAATGTTGTCAATTAGCCCATCAGAAGCTTCTAAAGCCATGACATCATGTTCTGGAATTTTCCAAGCTGTTTAAAGGCACAGTCAACTTTGAGTATGTAAACTTCTGACCAACTGGAATTGTAATACAGTGAATTCTAAGTGAAATAATCTGTCTGTAAACAATTGTTTGGAAAAATGACTTGTGTCATGCACAAAGCAGATGTCCTAACCGACTTGCCAAAACTATAGTTTGTTAACAAGACATTTGTGGAGTGGTTGAAAAACGAGTTTTAATGACTCCAACCTAAGTGTATGTAAACTTCCGACTTCATCTGTAAGTACCGCCTGTGTGTTTGCGTGTGTACACTACAAGCATTCCCTGGGTGAAGTGTTGCAGAGACACACATCCCTCTTGTTATTTCTCAGCATTAAAGCGATAGTGTTTGTGGGGGCCCGGCCCTGCCGCTCTGCTCCCGCGGTGAGATTGCATTGACCGCTGTGTTATTGCACTTTAATTATCAATTACGTTGGCCCATCTCTGGCAAGGGGAACCGGGGAGGTGATAATGAATACAGAGCAGCCATTAGAATGGAGACCGGGCTCTCCGCCTGGGCCTGGGGGGCCGGGGAGGGGCTGGGAGGGGGACGAGATCAGGGAGAGGGTGGGTGGGTGGGGTTGTTGGGGGAAGGGAAGGTGGAGAGGGGGTTGATTGGCTGGTGTGCTAATGAAATAGACCGCCGCAGCCGAGACAAAAGAAGCCCACCACATCTAGTTCTCTCATCTCTCTCTCTCTCTTTCTTTTTCTCTCTCTAAAACACACACCGAGGCACCATTACCGCCCACACAGACACACACACATACACCAACAGGGTCTCCCATAGGGGTCATCGTTGAAGCTGTCAGTGGGTTTGTTTGAAAGCATGATGTTCCACCCGCTGCAGCATAGCATGGCTTTAATGTGTAAATATTCCATCATGTCATATTGTATAATATTCTTCCTGGCAACCATTATGCAGTTGGTATGAGTCCCTATCTACCTCTATGTATGATGAGATCTATTGAAGCTGGAATTCAAATCAAACCAGCCATTGAAATGTTTATCCAGTGTCTTTGTTTACAAAATGTTGTGTCTGAGGGAAGATGGCTTTGTTTTTTCCCATACCAAAAAGCCATTCTCTGACTTGATTTTACCATGGGGGAAAAATTGGTATGTGTACTATTGTAAATACCATCGTTTGGGTTCAGGTCTTATCTCAAGCGAGTGTGTATACACACACACACACACACACACACACACACACACACCCTGATGCCCCTCTCTCCTCTTGCTCTTTCCTTGGGGGACCAGAGGTATAATGTTAATTACAGGAGCTGCTGCAGTCACTCAACCCTGTCACTCATAATCATAGTATCATGGACTGTCTAGAGAAATATGATTAATTTAGATTTTAGGGAAAGGGCTTGTGATGGCTTTAAATTAGGTTGAGAATGTTTAAGCTGATTGTATACAATGAGCGTTTCTATATATATGGTAGGCTATGTAGATGTTGGGCCAGTATACACCACACACTATTGATGAAGTGTTGCAAGACACACAACATTTAAATTTAAAAAAATGTATCTACAAAACCATCATGGCAAATCAACATCAATGATCTTGTCTGGTGTTTTAAATAAAACCTTCATGTGCCATTCAATTCTGCACACGTGCGCGCCCTAAAACAACAAGCGTTTCATAAATCTCCGCAGGCTAAATGTTTCCACTTCATTCTGTAGACGTTTACAGAGAGTTCTACCAATGATATTATGGAAACCGTGCTCACATGGATATCGCATGTTTAATTTAGAGGATGCAATAAGGCAGCAAACGTCATCTCTCATAACAGCGGTTGTAGCCTGGCAGTGTGCAGGAATAAAACGGAGTGATGGATTGTGCGACGGTCCTTTGTCTTTTCAGGGTTTACGGTTACACATGTTAATATCAACGGCTTTGCTGGTCTGTTTCACACGTCTTATTTCCGTTCATTGAAATGTTGAAACAATAATAGCCTACACCCTCCATCTCAGGAATTGGAAAGAAGATGGAAGGAAATTGATTTATAAGCAACCGTTTTTCTGCCTCGTTACACACCCACCCAAATGAATAAATTACACACGACCTAAAAAGGCAATACATGTCACATGATACCGTCAAAATGACTTATTCATGAATTTGTAGAGGCTACCCGTGTAAATAGCCTATTCATTCACATGTTTCTCTCAGCTCCGCCTTACGGAAAAATAGCCAATGCAACCCAATCATAAAATGTAGTTTAGTGTGAATGTGTTCTATTTCAATAGCCTCCATAGGCCTATTGGTGAATTAATATATATTTTACATCATAACTAAGTCATGTCACGTTTATTGGGAAAGCCAAACAACAAACGTGTCTCTGATTCCTCTCCCGATTTATCACACCTGCCGCAACTGGCTGAGATGGCACGCTTTGTCATATGCTGTCAACCTGACGCATTACTAACCCGGACTCAGTCTAGGTGATCTCGGGTTATTACCAATTACTATCCTGTCCAGTCTGTCCACCAAATGACGGTCATACAATCTTACAGTACAGAATGTCCCACTTTAAACCAATAGACAAAATTGAGTCAAAATGTAGGGATACTTTTTTTTAAGTGTCTGGAAAATAATTTGGAATTGGCTCCGTTTGGCTTGATGAAGACCCGAGTGGCGCAGCCGTCTAGGGAACTGCATCTCGGCGCTAGAGGCGTCACTACAGACAACTTGGTTCGAATCCAGGCTATATCACTACCGGCTGTGATTGGCCCAGCGTCATCCGCCCTTCATTGTAAATAAGAATTTGTTCTTAACTGATTTTCCTAGTTAAATAAATGAAAGAATATAGGCATTATTCGGGATTTATTAGCCTAGGCTTAATCACACATTTTCCAGAAATGTTTCACTTAATTTTTTGTTAAGGATTTATTCATTTAGCAGATGTAATTATGGCACGTGGCTGATTGCATCTTCATTTGAATTGAACCTTCCTTTGAACTGAACTGGAAGCTATTTCATTTCAAGCAGTAGAATCCGAAATAAATATTAGCGTTATACTGTAGGCCTACATTTGATTTAACAATCATACCGTTGTCTATCTAAGATGGCGCCGACAGATATAGCAGCTCTGCTTGTAGCTCCTAAACATATATATTTTTTAAAGCATTTCCCCACAACCGCAATAACACCTGCTAAACATGTGTACGCGACCAATAACATTTGATTTGGACTCTATAAGGCAGGGCAAGATGCGGAAATGCACTCGTTTAAAAATCGTTCTATTCCCAACGCATGTCTTGGTTTATGATAGGATAGATACAAATAAATGAATAATATAACAGGGAGGTTTTCTGTCCTGAGATTTTCATTGATTGGGTTAGGAACTAACTAGCCTACGGTTGGAAGTTGATCAACATTAGCAACGCTTTATCAGTTTCAATGGAATTGTGGAGTGTTGTGCCTTAACATATTCCTGCACGTGTGTGTGTTATGTTCCAATGAAAGAGGTGACTCGTGTTTGCTATCTTTAAGCTAAAACAAATGGACACTTTTGACTACCAAACATTCTAGGGTTGGAGTTGGTCAACTTTTGCAATTAAAACTTTAGTTACAAGTAGGCTGTCGTAAGAGATTCCCGGTTGCGTGTCTAGCCTAAGTTCCAAAGAAACTGGTGACGCAAGTGCAGGCCTATCGATCGCAGCGTTTCATTGAAAATGTATGTAATTCTGCATTCCAAAATGCAATGACGCTGTCCCTGTGTTCGAAGCGATATGTATCTAGAGCACCAACAGCCAAACAAAAGTGCTTACGCTTGTCCTTGGCAGGAGCAGAGGAGTGCTTGAGGGAACAGGTGGTTCAGCCTGCTTTACATTCCAGGGGAAATTGTTTCCTCTCGACAACACTATTCAAAGCATTCAAGCTAACCTGCCTTTGCCCTTTGTGTAAATAATTCTTTACATGTTTGACCTTCATGATGAAAAATTATATTTCAGTGTTCATCTGTTTAAAACGAAATCATTATGCCTAGGCTGTAGCATATATTTTAAAATCAGCTATCATGATATGTAGATGTCAAAATGTTAGACTGTCCATTTCTAAACAAATTATTAGCAACGGCCATTTTTCTAACCCTTATCCTTTTCCGTCCATATTATGAGCTGTGGGGTGATTCTCTGTGACATTTCCAAATAGATTTACAAACTCCTGCCAGTTCCTGAGGGCATGGAAGTAAAGTCAAGTGTTAATTACACCAGAGCTGAAGTGAGTCAACTCTGCAGTGGAAAGAGTGTCTATAATCTCTTCCTCACATTCATGACCCACTGGTTGCTCATCGCTAGTTCCTTACTGGGTCATAGTTTGCAGACATGGATCACATTTACTTGGTGGGTCATCAAGAACACTCCCTGAGCATTAAGAGGGTCACCTCACAATGAGAGAGAAAGAGAGAGAGAGATATAACATTACCTCAGATGTCACCTCAGATCTTCCAAGGAGGGGGGGGGGGGGGGGTAGTACTCTGGTGAGCCCATAGCCAGACACGGTGAGGGCCAGCTGGGCTTGTCTGAGTGGAAACAAATCATTAAGCCTTAATCTAACCCTGAGACAGACAGACATCCAACAGAGCAGATCTTACACTGCAATACAGTGCACCACACTGCCCTCATCCAGATGAGGCCTTCTCCTCTCCACCTCAGCCCCACCTGAATGTCTGGCGAATTTCATGGCAATTCCAGTTCAAGGAATTCTAATTTGGCAATTGAATTAGACTTTGGATTGGAAAACCTGCTATGTTCAGTGCAGAATAGCAACCTTTTTATAAGGTCTGTTGGAGTGTCTCTGTTGATTTTTCGGGCGGCAGGGTAGTCTAGTAGTTAGAGTGTTGGACTAGTAACCGAAAGGTATCATGTTCAAATCCCCAAGCTGACAAGGTACAAAGCTGTTGTTCTGCCCCTGAACAGGCAGTTAACCCACTGTTCCTGGGCTGTCATTGAAAATAAGAATTTGTTCTTAACTGACTTGACTAGTTAAATCCTGTGTGGTACTGGGACGTTTGAGTCTGTGTGTTGTGAAGGTATCTTCTTTTTTATGGGTCTTAGGGTCTTCGGCTCTGGAGCAAGAGGAAACAGCAGGGGGAGTCTGCTTGATGATGGTCCACTCTCATCCCCTTTCTTCTGGGGCTTTGGAGGGGAAGATCCCCCAGGGAACGGTTAGCATAGTCAGGGACCCTGACCGACCTCACAGGGATAGAGCAGGCAGTCTCTCCCCTACCAAGTCCCAGATACAGCCGGGCATGGAAAGAGAGAGAGAGAGAGAGAGAGAGAGAGAGAGAGAGAGAAATAGGAGAGAGACAGTGAGGAAGAGAAGGAGAGAGACCAGGATACAAAGATGTCTGCAGCCCCACTGCCAACCCTGGCCAGCTGTTTAGGGATGAGCAGAGGAGACTCTGTACCCTCCCTTTACCCACCCCCCACCAGCCCGATTCTCTCTTTTTATGTCTCTCTCTCTCGCTCTCGCTCTCTCTCTCTCTCTCCTCCCATCTTTTCTTCCTCACTCCCAATACAGTTCCTCTTCACCTTCCTCCCCCTTTCTATCTTCAATCCCTCACTCCCTCGCTCGTCCTCCCCCTCTCCACTAGCAGACAAAAACATCTCCCCCAAAAACACGCCGGATGAGCGATGTCTGCCAGAAAGCCTGGTGAGATTGGCCGGGATTTTGACAAAGCACTCCATGCAGTAATAGCCTAGCGGTGGAAGGAAAAAAACATCCCCAATTCGATCCATGTGTCTTGTTTCAGGAAATTGCATTTAAAGTGCAGCAGGTCCTTCTTGTGCTCGACTACGGAATGAGAATGTGGGCGTGTGTGCGTGTGCATGGATACACGTACGTATGTGTGGGTTTGTGTGTGGATCGTGCACAAACAGCCTCAAAAGTCAATTGTTCGGTTTATCTGCATCTTCCTACCCAGTGGCTCTTATTAGATACGTATTGCAAACCACGATAGCACACACACTTGGCAAATATCCTCTCCTGATGTCACTGTCTGTATCTTCTAATCCTGCCCCGTGGACGTTTTTGGAACGACACATTGTTCCGGTTAGGTTGTCTACGTCCCGAATGGCTCCCTATACATTACTTTTGACCCGGGCTCATAGGGCTCTGGTCAAATGTAGCGCACTACTGTATATAGGGAGACATTTGGGACACAGCCATTGTGTTCTTCAGATAATGGCCTCCATTTGGTTGTGTACGCTAACTGTCCCCCTCCAAATCGGCACAATGTGTACTTGTGCTGTTGTGACGAACCCTGAAGGCGGAGAGAGAGAAAGAAGGATTACCTCTCATTGAGAAGGAAACAATATTGTGTCGTTTCTGTTGTGCTATTGTTCCTTGCTGCCGGTGCCTGTTTTCAAGACACATAAAGGCGTAATTCCCCTAATGGGAGGTATTTGTAACAGCGGCTTTGGTTGACACTGCCAGGATGGCATGCCACAGCACTGATGGGGGATGCCAGCCCTGCCAGCCCTGTACCTACAACCCACTACCCACCAGGACTGATGCCAGGCGTGGGCACATGTGCCTCTCACGCAATCACTCAGGCTCTGAAGCAAGGTTTTTTTAAAAGCACGCTTTTATCCTGCCAGACGCCACAAGCGCCTTTAGTCTAGCGAAGGACTGTGTGTGTGTGTGTGTGTGTGTGTGTGTGTGTGTGTGTGTGTGTGTGTGTGTGTGTGTGTGTGTGTGTGTGTGTGTGTGTGTGTGTGTGTGTGAGATGGTGTGTGTGTACTGTGGTGTGTGTGTGTGTGCGTGTATTTGTAGCTCAGTCCAATGGTCT
Organism: Oncorhynchus clarkii lewisi; assembly: GCF_045791955.1. Lineage (NCBI taxonomy): Eukaryota > Metazoa > Chordata > Actinopteri > Salmoniformes > Salmonidae > Oncorhynchus > Oncorhynchus clarkii. The sequence continues at coordinate 24,154,564 of NC_092159.1, read as the reverse complement.
GTCCCATTGTCACTTTGTCACAAAGACAAACTAGTCTTTGTATTATGGCAGACGACAGGGGGAGGTGAGGGGAGTGGTAATTGAGGGGAGATATCTGGCAGCCTGTTGGCTCCACCCCTGGGCCTTATGTGGACTTCCTGCCCCAACGAGTCAAGGCTGTGGTTCGTTAAGCCAGGGAGTGCTTGGGGATAAAGGAGGAAGCAGCCTGCCCAAAGGGGCAGAGTAGGAGAGAACCAAGAGCGTTATGAAAAGTGGGAGAAGAGAGACTACTATCTGTGCGATTACCCAGTGTGACCTGGACTGTCGGACTAACCCCTTCGTGTACTGGACCGGATTGGCTGAGGACCCGAGTGTGAGGATTACCCCCGAAAACGGAACGAACAACGAGAACGGCTTGTGGACTGTGAGGTGATTGGTGAATTCCCCCCTCTTCCCCAGTGTACCAAAACCCCAAATAAACTTCCCATTTGCATTCTATTTGTGCTACTGGTGCAGGTTTTGTTATGGAACTTGGTGATGTGGAAACCCCACACCTTGAGCCTGCTACAGTATATTACCTACGCTACTATGTGAATCTCTAGCCTTGACCAAAGCCCCCCCCCCCCCCCCCACACACACACACACACACACACACACACACACACACACACACATATATAGTCCACTGCCAGAGTAAAGGAGCTTGTTGCACACACACATCACACATTTAAAATTGTACATTTACATTTTGGTAAGTTAGGAGAAACTCTTATCCAGAGTTGATTACAACACACACAGCGAATGCTCCTATGTCCTCTGGTACGGCAGAGACAGGGTTAACCAAGCGCTCAGCATCTGAAACACTGGGTCTGTTGACAGCAGCCAAACAATCCTGTGGTTGTTGGGGCTTTGTTTCTGTAAGCGCTAGCTGCCTTTTAGCCTTTTGTCTGCTTGCCTCTGAGAGGACGAGGTGAAACCATGTGGAAACCTGCTGTCACGACCAGGGGAGACCTTCACTCTCTCTCATGGCCAAGTAAACACCCACTTAGCACACACACATTTCTACAGTATACACACACACAGATACACAGTGCACACATACAAACCGATCCATCACACAGCTGTGTTTGTGTGTGCATGTGTGTGCGTTTTTGTGTGAGGGTGCTACTAATGTGTACGTTATTTATCATGTCAACACTGGCTTGTTTTGTGTTGGCCTTTAAATGCGTGCGGTGGCATCGACAGTGAATGCTAATGGTATGGAATTCATACAGTAGTGGCCCGGACTCAGTATTTCCCATGTTCATACACAGTACAGTTGAAGTCTGAAGTTTACATACACCTTAGCCAAATATATTTAAACTCAGTTTTTGACAATTCCTGACGTTTAATCCTAGTAACAATTCCCTGTCTTAGGTCAGTTAAGATCACCACTTTATTTTAAGAATGTGAAATGTTAGAATAATAGTAGAGAGATTTATTTATTTCAGCTTTAATTTCTTTCATCACATTCCCAGTGGATCAGAAGTTTACATACACTCAATTAGTATTTGGTAGCATTGCCTTTAAATTGTTTAACTTGGGTCAAACGTTTTGGGTAGCCTTCCACAAGCTTCCCACAATAAGTTGGGTGAATTTTGGCCCATTCCTTCTGACAGAGCTGGTGTAACTGAGTCAGGTTTGTAGGCCTCCTTGCTCGCACACGCTTTTTCAGTTCTGCCCACAAACTTTCTATGGGATTGAGGTTAGGGCTTTCTGATGGCCACTCCAATACCTTGACTTTGTTGTCCTTAAGTCATTTTGCCACAACTTTGGAAGTATGCTTGGGGCCATTGTCCATTTGGAAGACCCCTTTGCTGCCAAGCTGTAACTTCCTGACTGATGTCTTGAGATGTTGCTTCAATATATCCACATAATTTACCTTCCTCATAATTTACCTTCCTCAAAGCACCCCCACAACATGATGCTGCCACCCCCATGCTTCACGGTTGGGATGGTGTCCTTCGGCTTGCAAGCCGCCCCCTTTTTCCTCCAAATATAGTTGCACACTGTAGTCTGCCTTTTTAATAGCTGTTTTGGAGCAGTGGCTTCTTCCTTGCTGAGCGGCCTTTCGGGTTATGTCGATATAGGACTCGTTTTACTGTGGATATAGATACTTTTGTAACTGTTTCTGCCAGCATCTTCACAAGGTCCTTTCCTGTTGTTCTGGGAATAATTTGCACTTTTCGCACCAAAGTACGTTAATCTCTAAGAGACAGAACGCGTCTCCTTCCTGAGCAGTATGACAGCTGCGTGGTTCTATGGTGTTTATACTTGCGTACTATTTGTACAGATGTTTGTACAGATGAACGAACGTGTTACCTTCAGGCTTTTTTTTCTGAGGTCTTGGTTGATTTCTATTGATTTTCCCATGATGTCAAGCTGAGGCACTGAGTTTGAAGCTAGGCCTTGAAATACATCCACAGGTACACCTCCAATTGACTCAAATGTTGTCAATTAGCCTATCAGAAGCTTCTAAAGCCATGACATCATTTTCTGGAATTTTCCAAGCTGTTTAAAGGCACAGTCAACTTAGTGTATGTAAACTTCTGACCCACTGGAATTGTGATACAGTGAATTATAAGTGAAATAATCTGTCTGAAAACAATTGTTGGAAAAATGACTTGTGTCATGCACAAAGTAGATGTCCTAACCGACTTGACAAAACTATAGTTTGTTAACAAGACATTTGTGGAGCGGTTGAAAACTAGTTTTAATGACTCCAGGCTAAGTGTATGTAAACTTCCCGACTTCAACTGTATATAGTACCAGTCAAAAGTTTGGAAACACTTACTCATTCAAGGGTTTTTCTTTATTTTTACTATTTCCTATATTGTAGAATAATAGTGAAGTGTCAAAGCTATGAAATAAGACATGGAATCATGTAGTATGTTCCATGTCACCAAGATGGGGTAGCAGTAGAACGTGTGTGTTTGTCTTTGTCTTATCCTGTATAACTAGCCGGTCTTTTTCGTATATATCGTTATCTCACTTTCAATCTACAAACTAAATATACTTGCAACCCGCCTCATCCAATGTGGTTCGGATATGATATTTTTATTCCTTATAACTGGAACTTCCATCAGGAGCTAGCCAGCTACTAGTCTTTGTTAACCACGGCCAGCGGTTTTCACCTTTTCCTCAGTCACCAGCCAGCCTTAGCTTGGACAATACCTGCCATTCTGCACAGCGTGATATCATCCCAGAGCATATCGGACTGCTTCTCTCTACCACATCACCGGATTCATGCCGCTTTGGATCATTACACCGGATCGTCGCAGCTAGCTAGCTGCAAACGAGTGGTTATGGTTAGCTAAAGCCTCTGTCCCGAAGCAAGCACCAGCTATCCTTGAGCTAGCCTTGAGCTAGGCCCATATACCAGCTAATTCTAGAGCTACAATACCTCTTTTGCCAATTGGCCTGGACCCTTTATTGACGAAATGGAGCTCCGCCGATCCATCGCGACTGGACTGTAGACGTGATCGCCAGAACAGGCTATTCTGTTACGATGTCGCCGAAGAACCATCTACTAGCCCCGGCCTGCTAGCTTTTCTGAATGCTGTGTCCCCTGTTCGGCTAACGTAGTAGTGACTACCGAACGGCACCCTGACTCACCTATTGCTGCTCTTTTGACCCTATGATCACTCGGCTACACAGCTGATGCACCCTGGACTGTTTCAATAACACGGTACCTCATTTTGTTTACCTGTCGTCCCCAGCCTCAAACTCAGGTCCTGTATGTACCTAACTGACCCACTCTGCCCATTCATCGCCACTTACCAATTGTTGTCTTAGCTCTCCTGATCAACACTTATGATTGCTTTATGCCTCTCTCTAATGTCAATATGCTTTGTCTACTGCTGTCTTGGCTAGTTCTTATTGTTTTATTTCACTGTAGAGCTCACAGTCCCACTCAACATGCCTTAGATAGCTCTTTTGTCCCACCCCACACACATGCGGAGACCTCACCTGGCTTAACTGGTGCCTCCAGAGACGAAACCTCTCTCATCGTCACTCAACGCCTAGGTTTACCTCCACTGTACTCACATCCTACTATACCCTTGTATGTACATTATGCCCTGAATCTATTCTAATACGCCCAGAAATCTGTTCCTTTTATTTTTGTTCTCAACGCACTAGATGACCAGTTCTTATAGCCTTTAGCCGTACCCTTATCCTACTCCTCCTCTGTTCCTCTGGTGATGTAGAGGTTTACCCTGTAGCCCCCAGTCACACTCCTATTCCCCAGGCTCTATCATTTGTTGACTTCTCTAACTGTAAAAGCCTTGGTTTCATGCATGTCAACATCAGAAGGCTCCTCCCTAAGTTTGTTTTATTTACTGCTATAGCACACTCCGCCAACCCTGATGTCCTAGCCATGTCTGAATCCTGGCTTAGGAAGGCCACCAAAAATTCTGAAATTTCCATCCCCAACTACAACATTTTCCACCAAGATAGAACTGCCAAAGGGGGTGGAGTTGCAATCTACTGCATAGATAGTCTGTAGACTTCTGTCATGCTATCCAGGTCAGTGGCCAAACAGTTGGAGCTTCTACTTTTAAAAATCCACCTTTCCAGAAATAAGTATCTCACTGTTTGCTGCTTGTTATAGACCCCCCTCAGCCCCCAGCTGTGCCCTGGACACCATATGTGAATGAATTGCCCCCATTTATCTTCAGAGTTTGTACTGTTAGGTGACCTAAACTGGGATAAGCTTAACACCCTGGCCATCCTACAATATATGCTAGATGCCTTCAATCTCATACAAATTATCAAGGAACCTACTAGGTACAACCCTAAATCCATAAACACAGGCACCCTCATAGATATCATCCTGACCAACCTGCCCTCTAAATACACCTCTGCTGTCTTCCACCAGGATCTCAGCAATCACTGCCTCGTTGCCTGCGTCCGTAATGCGTCCGCGGTCAAACAACCACCCCTCATCACTGTCAAACGCTCCCTAAAACCCTTCTGCTAGCAGGCCTTTCTAATCGACCTGGCCCGGGTATCCTGGAAGGATATTGAACTCATTCTGTCAGTAGAGGTTGCCTGGTTATTCTTTAAAAGTGCTTTCCTCACCATCTTAAATATGCATGCCCCATTCAAAAATAATTAAACTAAGAACAGATGTAGCCTTTGGTTCACTCCAGACTTGACTGCCCTTGACCAGCACAAAAACATCCAGTGGCGTACTGCGTTAGCATCAAATAGCCCCCACTATATGCAAATTTTCTGAGAAATTAGGAACCAAGATTCACAGGCAGTTAGGAAAGCAAAGGCTAGCTTTTTCAAACTCCAAAACCTTCTGGGACAATGTAAAGCCCATGGAGAAAAAGAGCAGCTCCTCCCAGCGGCCCACTGAACAGAGGCTAGCAAACACTGTCACCACCGATAAATCTACGATAATCGAGAATTTCAACAATAATTTTTCTACGGCTGGCCGTGCTTTCCACCTGGCTACCTATAACACGGCCAACAGCTCTGCATACCCCAAGCCTCCCCACTTCTCCTTTACCTAAATCCAGATAGCTGATGTTCTGAAAGAGCTGCAAAGCTGGACCTCTACAAATCAGCTGGGCTAGACAATCTGGACCCTCTCTTGTTGCAAACCCTATTACTTGCCTGTTCAACCACTCTTTCGTATTGTCTGAGATCCCAAATTATTGGAAAGCTGCCGCGGTCATCCCCCTCTTCAAAAGGGGGGACACTCCAGACCCAAACTGTTATGGACCTATATCTATCCTGCCCTTCCTTTCTAAAGTCTTCGAAAGCCAAGTGAACAAACAGATCACCGGCTATTCTGAATCCCACCGTGCCTTCTCCGCTATGCAATCTGGTTTCCGAGCTGGTCATGGGTGCACCTTAGCCACTCTCAAGGTCCTAAACAATATCATAACCGCTATCGATAAAATACAATACTATGCAGCTCCTTCATCGACCAGGCCAAGGCTTTCGACTCTGTCAATCACCGCATTCTTATCGGCAGATTCAACATCCTTGGTTTCTCAGATGACTGCCTTGCCTGATTCACCAACTACTTCTCAGATAGAGTTCGGTGTGTCCAATTGGAGGGCCTGTTGTCCGGACCTCTGGCAGTCTCTATGGGGGTGCCACAGGGTTCAATTCCCAGGCCGACTATTTTCTCTGTATACATCAATGATGTCGCTCTTGCTGCTGATGATTCTCTGATCCACCTCTATCCATACTTATATCCATACTTCTGGCCCTTCTTTGGACACTGTGTTAACAAACCTCCAGACGAGCTTCAACGCCTTACAACACTCCTTCCGTGGCCTCTAACTGCTCTTAAATGCAAGTAAAACTAAATGCATGCTCTTCCGATCACAGCCAGCACCCACCCACCCATCACTATTCTGGACGGTTCTGAATATGTAGATAACTACAAATACCTAGGTGTCTGGTTAGACTGTAAACTTTCCTTCCAGACTCACATTAAGCATCTCCAATCCAAAATGTAATCTAGAATCAGCTTCCTATTTCGCAACAAAGCCTCCTTCACTCATGCTGCCAAACATACTCTCGTAAAACTGACAATCCTACTGATCCTTGACTTCGACTATGTCATTTACAAAATAGCCTCAAACACTACTCAGCGAATTGGATGTAGTCTATCACAGTGACATCTGTTTTGTCACCAAAGACCCATATACTACCCACCACTGCGACCTGTATGCTCTCATAGGCTGGCCCTCGCTTCATATTCATCGCCAAACCCACTGGCTCCAGGTCATCTGTACGTTATAAAGCCCCGCCTTATCTCAGCTCACTGGTCACCATAGCAGCACCCACCCGTATCACTCGCTCCAGCAGGTATATTTCAATGGTCGTCCCCAAAGCCAACTCCTCTTTTGGCCGCCTTTCCTTCCAATTCTCTGCTGCCAATGACAATAACAAATTGCAAAAATCACTCCAGCTGGAGTCTTACATCTCCCTCACTAACTTTAAGCATCAGCTGTCAGAGCAGCTTACCGATCATTGCACCTGTACACAGCCCATCTGTAAATAGCCTACCCAATTACCTCATCCCCATATTGTTATTTATTCTTCTGCTCCTTTGCACCCCAGTATCTCTACTTGCACATTCATCATCTGCACATCTATCACTCCAGTGTTAATGCTAAATTGTCATTATTTCGCCACTATGACCTATTTATTGCCTTACCTCCCTACTCTTACTACATTTGCACACACTGTATATATATTTTTCTATTGTGTTATTGACTGTACATTTGTTTAGCCCATATGTAACTCTGTGTTGTTTGTGTGGCACTGCTTTGCTTTATCTTGGCCAGGTCGCAGTTGTAAATGAGAACTTGTTCTACCTGGTTCAATAAAGGTGAAATATATATTTTTTTAAGTAACCAAAAAAGTGTAACACATCAAAATATGTTATATTTGACATTCTTCTAGTAGCCACTCAACCGGCTTCATGAGGTAGTGACCTGGAATGCATTTAAATTAACAGTTGTCCCTTGTTAAAAGTTCATTTGTGGAATTTCTTTCCTTCTTAATGCATTTGAGCCAATCAGTTATGTTGTGACAATGTAGGGGTGGTATACAGAAGATTGCCCTATTTGGTAAAAGACTAAGTCCATATTATAGCAAGAACAGATCAATTAAGCAAAGAGAAACGACAGTCCATCATTACTTTAAGACACGGAGGTCAGTCAATGCGGAAAATGTCAAGAACTATGATGAAACTGGCTCTCATGAGGACCGCCACAGAAAAGGAAGACCAAGAGTTACCTCTGCTGCAGAGGATAAGTTACCAGCCTCAGAAATTGCAGCCCAAATAAATGCTTCACAGAGTTCAAGTAACAGACACATCTCAACATCAACTGTTCAGAGGAGACTAAAAAGAAACCACTACTTAAGGACACCAATAATAAGAAACTTGTTTGGGCCAAGAAACACAAGCAATGGACATTAGACAAGTGGAAATCTGTCCTTTGGTCTGGCGAATCCAAATTTGAGATATTTGGTTCCAACCACCGTGTCTTTGTGAGACGCAAAGTAGGTGAACAGATGATCTCCACATGTGTGGTTCCCACAATGAAGCATGGAGGAGGAGGTGTGATGGTGTGGGGGTGCTTTGCTGGTGATACTGTCTGTGATTTATTTAGAATTCAAGGCACACTTAACCAGCATCGCTACCACAGTATTTTGCAGCGATACGCCATCCCATCTGGTTTGCGCTTGGTGGGACTATCATTTGTATTTCAACAGGACAATGACCCAAAACACATCTCCAGGCTGTGTAAGGGATATTTTTTTTTTTAAAGGAGAATGGTGGAGTGCTGCAACAGTTGACCTGGTCATGACAATCACCCAAACTCAACCCAATTGAGATGGTTTGGGATGAGTTGGACTGCAGAGTGAATGAAATCAGCCAACAAGTGCCTAGCATATGTGGGAACTCCTTCAAGACTGTTGGAAAAGCATTCCAGGTGAAGCTGGTTGAGAGAATGCCAAGATTGTGCACAGCTGTCATCAAGGCAAAGGGTGGCAACTCTGAATAATCTAAAATCTATTTTTTGAGTTGTTTAACACCCTACTACATTATTCCATATGTGTTATTTCATAGTTTTGATGTTTTCACTATTATTCTACAATGTAGAAAATAGTTTAAAAAAATAATAAAGAAAAACCCTTAAATGAGTAGGTGTTCTAAAACTTTTGACCGGTAGCGTATATATATATATATATATATATATATATATATATATATATATATATATTTTTTTTTTTTTTTTTGTGGCTCTGGTATTTCCCACCTTTGGAGGGATAGCCAAAAATGGAGGGATATCCAGAATTCATTCTCTTTTCTTCAATATATTTGTCTGTGTTATTTTTTTCTCCTAAACTGTACACACAGGCTACTCTGGTGGAGTGAGGAAAAAAAGTAATAACATAAATGAATAATTCCTGAGTATATTATTTTGAATCTAGGACCAATTCAATTTTTTCTCACCAACTAGAAGAGAGTCGACCAACAAAGTAGGGAGAACAGGAATTTTAAAGACTATCGATTCATCTCAAATGGCACCCTTTTCACTTTACAGAGCCCTGTGGGCCCTGGTCAAAAGTAGTGCACTCTATAGGGAATAGGGTGCCATTTGGGACGCAGTCTATCTCTCCTGTACACACACCAGCCGTGTCATAAGCAGTCATGCAGGAAGTGCATTACTTACTGCAGTCAGCCTCCCCAAAGCCTGTGGGAGTATAAATTAGCCTGTTTATACTCCCCACTGACTGACAGCTGTTCCTCCCAAACACTGTCTTCCTATATCACACACACACACACACACACACACACACACACACACACACACACACACACACACACACACACACACACCTCCACCCCCTGCTCTGAGCCTCAGGCCCCCTAGAGAATAAATCTGCAATCAACTGGGCCTAAAAATAGCTCTGGCACACTCCACTGCTGCCAATGCACCCTGCCCTTCCCACTGATCCACTGAAATACACACACACACACTCTGCCCACCAGTTTGCCTCTGAGTCCACACACCCATACCCAGCGGTACTCTTCTCAGCCCATCCCTAGTAGGCTAGCAACTGTAGCACCAGACCAAATTAGTGCTGGCCTCATGCTAACATTTCTATTGTGGAAATCAATGTAAGCATTAGCTAAATGAACTGTAAAGTGGGCTACATCGCAGCTGAACCAGCCACTAGACTGGGTAATTAATGTGGACTACGTGTTAACCGTGTTAGTGAAATGAGTTGCTCCATCTAAACCCTTGTGTCAGACCCATTGAAACCGACTGGGAATGCTACGCTAAGCTAAGGCTCCATCTTTTATTGGTTCTGATGTCACAGTCGGCCTAATAAGCTCATTAGTCACTCTGCTTAATGAGGTGTGGTATTTAAAGAGATATCAGCTAGGGAGGGGGGTGGACCTGTTCTTCTGGGCGTGTAGGCAGCTCAGTTGGAAACAAACGCAACAGACACTGATGCAATACGTTTTGGTGAGGGAGGGTCCTTGAAGTCCACAGACGAAAGGAAATGTATCGACGGCATTCCAGAAATAGAAGAAGAGACCATAAAGAGGTGTAACTTGGTAGTCCGGCATTACATTTTAAGCTTTCGTCACTCCCTCTATCACACCCTAATACATTCTATATTACTGGTTATTTACATGTAATATGATTCAAAATGATCCATTTACAGTAACTGATGAATAGGCCTGTAGTGCTTTTCATTCCCAGACAAATCTTCACATGTATGAGTCTAGCATGAACTGCAGTGCAATATAGCTAGCTACATCACGGTGCAGAAAAGCCTCTATCAAAGTCCAAAACGTCTACCCGTTCACACAGCAGAGTTCTAGAATATTGGGCCCGTTGGCGAAGCTCAAGCTGTTTCTCCAACTGTCAACACATTCGAATGAACAGAGGAGGCGTACCGGAGCTGCGTCGGTTTGGACGTTAGGGCTGTGCGCCTGGAATGGGTTTCGTAAAATCAGGAATTGAGAAAAGCAGGCCCCTGACTGATGGAGGCACTGCTGGGATAATACGTATGGACATGAAGCTTACACACGGGCCAAGACAGCTCTGATTTGTCCATGCTAAATCCTTGCTACTCAGAGGTCAGGGGTAGCTGAAAAAAAGGGATTTACACCATTAAAGCTACATTCTGGGATTTGAAGGTGAAAAAATGCATCAAGAATTGAAATGACCATTGAACAGCTTCCCAAATCCCAGACTTTAGCTTTAAAGAGTGTTCCACTCTTTCATTGGACAATTGAAATCTTAGAATTGAACACTTATCTCCTCTTTTTTTGCCACCCAGATGTTTTCTTTAGGGATGATCCTTTTCGCAGGGCTGTACCTATTCTTGAATCAGCAAAAAATAAGTCAATGCCACCAACTTGTATTTAAAAAAGAAAATAAGATAATTAAGCAACTGAAAATCTAAGTATATGCAGTCTATATTTACAAAATCTATGTAAAAATCCACAATTTTCATCTTTAGGTTGCGTTGTGTGATGATAGGTTTGGTGCGCTGATTTCCACCAGCAAACTGTTAAAGTGGCTGTTGTGAAAAAGGTCATATTGATTTATTGATGAGCCAGGCTGTTACCACATTTGTTGGGGGAGAATTGATCTGTTTAATGGATCAATTGAACCAAATCGCTAACAGGTCACAATGTCTTTGTCTCACCAGGTGACTTGGCCGTGTGTGTGTATGTGTTTGCGTGTTTCTCTTTGTGTGTTTTTGTGTATGTGCGCACGCGTGCTCACTTGTGATCATTCGTTAGTGTGTGTGTGTGTGTGTGTGTGTGTGTGTGTGTGTGTGTGTGTGTGTGTGTGTGTGTGTGTGTGTGTGTGTGTGTGTGTGTGTGTGTGTGTGTGTGTGTGTGTGTGTGTAATTAAGTGTGCCTGTGGTTACCGTGGTGCTCCTGGACCCCTGACCTTTCCATGTCCTGATAGCCTCCCCTGGGACGGGGGGAGTAGTGGAGGTGGGTCTTTGTTTTTCTACAGGAGCTGAAGTAGATGTCACCAGTTCACCAGCTGAGAGAGTGGCTTGATGAGAGGGAAAGGAGAAGCTTTTCACCGTTGTTTCAAAATGGCCCCTATTTTGACAGGTGCTATTGTCATAGACTCAGCAGCGAAACTGAATTTTTTTCTGTTTTTGCATTGATCTAAATTCAGTTCATTTTATGGCTTTCAGAGTCGTTAGGTGACATCAAATTGTCATTGTTACCTTATTTGGGGATTTTATTTGATTTTGTGGAAATTCAGTATTACAGTCGCATTATACAAAGCTTCACCTTTTCAGAAGAACAATACAATTTCACAGAAACAGGCACTTGCCCACACTGGCACACACACACCTACATACACACACATGCACACACCTACACACACACACTGTGTGTATTTTCTCCATCTGAAAGCAGACCAGTGTTGATGGCAGATTTAATTGTCCGGGCCAAAGGGCAATGTAAACTGCACGCCTCACAGACAATAACTGCTAGAGTTACCAGGCAGCACAATGTGTTAATGGAGAGAGGGGGGGGAGAGGGGGTGAGAGAGGGTGAGAGAGCGAAAGAGAGGGAAAGAGAAAGGGGATGAGATCGAGAGAGACCTAGATAGAGAGAGGAGCGGTGACTCTGTCGCTTCCGGCCTGCAAATCGCATCGCCTTTCCCCCTTCCTCTGCCCCATCTTCTCTCCATCACGCGCCCACCATTTACTCATCCATCACTATCACCCCTCGCTCTCCTCTCCCTCCATCTTCCATCTCCGCCTAGCCAATTTACTGTCCTCTCATTTTTCTCTCCTCCTCCTCCTTCTCCTCCTCCACTGCCATTTTGCTTTTGTCCTCCTCCATCCCCCTCACACACTCTCTCTCTCTCTCTTCTCTCTCTCTATCTCTCTTCTCTCTCTCTATCTCTCTCTTCTCTCTCTCTCTCTCTCTTCTCTATCTCTCTCTCTCTATCTCTCTCTTCTCTCTCTCTATCTCTCTTCTCTCTCTCTCTCTCTCTTTCTCTCTCTCTCTCTCTCTCTCTTCTCTCTCTATCTCTCTCTCTATCTCTCTCTTCTCTCTCTCTCTTCTCTCTCTCTTCTCTCTCTCTTCTCTCTCTCTTCTCTCTCTCTTCTCTCTCTTCTCTCTCTCTCTTCTCTCTCTCTTCTCTCTCTTCTCTCTCTCTCTCTCTCTCACTATCTATCTCTCTCTTTCTCTCTCTTTCTCTCTCTCTCTCTCTCTCTCTTCTCTCCTCTCTCTCTCTCTCTCTCTTCTCTCTCTCTCTCTCTCTCTCTCATTTCGCTCCCTCTTTTTGTCTCTGACCATGTATTCTACCCGTCTTTATTCTGAGAGGGTTTATAACGACGGATGGCAACTGTGGTTGTGATGGAGTGTGTGTGTGTGTGTGTGTTTGTGTTGTGGTGTGCGCCTGTGCATGTGTACGTACCTGTGTGTGTGCGTTTGTGTGGACATGTATACCCCTGGTAATAAGAACTGAAAGCTACAAAAAAACAAATACAGAACCCAGCCTGGTGCCATCTGTCCCCCCAAACCTGATACACACACACACACACACACACACACACACACACACACACACACACACACCCCAAAACGACACAAGCCAAAGAGAACGTGGTGCATATAGATAGTACTGTAAGGCCTTTTCTGAATGGCTTTATATGCAAGCCAGAGCCCGCATACACACACAGACACACACGCAAACACACTCTAACACTATTTAAGAGTATTATTTACGACTGTAAGGTATAACATCCTGCCCCCAGTCCACCTCCAGTACTCCCACCTCCACACACACACACACATACACACACACCCCTCATCCATGGTCCCCAGGCTCCCTTTGCCACTCATTAACCCTGTCACGTTTACGGTTATGAATTAAATGATTCCAGCGATGCATCTCCACGCATGTGAGAGACCCCTCCCCCACAACCTCCCTAGCCTGGGGACAAACAGGGGGTTGTCTACCCCTGTAGCCCTCCTGTCATTACCGACACGGTGGGCCTTATCCGCCCCGCCGTTGTTATAGTACGGAGACACAGGGCCAAGGCCAAGGTGATCACATGGTCTCACAGGGGTCTCTTTGGATGGGCTCTGTTTTCAATGTGGTCGATAAACTGCAAATGAAAATAAGTATGTTGCATATTTGTGCAGCGTATTCCAAGCATTGTAAAAAAATATTTAAAAAAACACTTGGTGGTAGAAATAAGAATTGTAGGGTGGCTAAAGTGTTATACTTATATACATTTAAATCTCCATGGTTACTATAATGTAACACGGTTAGGTATTGTCTAAAGCGGATTACTCTGAAATACAACGGTGCTGCAATCGAGGCTTGTTGTCTGTTTCAAAAAGGTCAAATCGGGGGTGCTTGTACCTGTCCTGTTTCACACAAGTGTTTGGTGTGACATGGAATGTGTTCTTGCATATCTCATTCCCCCTGAGACACCCTCGGAGAGCGGGGTCCACGAACAGGGATTCTTGTTGTTTTTATAAAGACAATCCAAGCCCCACATTTCATGAAAACTAAATCATATTTTAAATCTCCTTCTATTTTGCAAGAGCAGTGTGTGTGTATATGTGTGTGTGTGTCTGTGTGTCTGTGTTCGCGCGTGCGTGCATGTGTGTGCGGCAGCTGTGCGATCCTCAGTCAAATGTGACCCTCCGCCTCAGTAGTAAATTTGTGCTTTCCAACACGTGTTCGGGCAATAGCTCTAATACACTAACAAATGGACATCACCCCACCCTCAGCGGCAGTGTTACATAAAAAAGAGAGGGAGGGAGGGAGTATGTGCGTGTGTGCGTTTTAGTGAGTGGGAGAGAGAAAAAGAGTGAAAGAGAGAGTATTGTAATACGTGCCAGATGATGTGGTTGTCTGCCAACAGTCAAGCCTGTCTTATCTAGGGGAGGTAACTGAATCTGCCTATCTGCCTGTCCCTCTTTATAGCGTTTAGGTGTGCTTTATTCCACTCTCGTTATCTGACTGATAACCACCCTGGTACCTGTGTGACCTATCTCGCTCAAGGATAAGGAAACATGTGGGAGTGTGTGTATGTGAATGTGGGTGGGGGAAATCGGTTGGAATCGGCGGTAAGGTTGTGTGTGTGTGTGTGTGTGGAGCAAAAATGTGAAAATACAATAACCATATACAGATACAAATTACCATAAAGATCCATGTTTCACAATAACCAACAAAACACATCTATTTTGTAACATATTTAGCTGAAGCACATTTTCAAGTAGCCCGAACAGCAACAACATTCTCAGTAACGGTTACAAAAATGTTTTACTTGCTATGACTGTGTTGTGTTGTTGTTTATCTACCTTAGTTGAGCAAGTCAGTCTGGATAAGACTGTCTGCTAAATGACCAAATTGTAAATATCTGTGTGAAAAGGAACATACCAATGCACACTGGGTATTAGTGGCCTTGTTTCGGGGCGGAGCTCATTAGAATAACACTCAGCATGCTTTGCAATTGTTCATTTTTATGTATATGTATATTTAGTTCATTCACTCTCTTATCACACTATAGTGCTATCAGATGTCTGATACCGATGCAGGGTAAAAGGGGGGCCACATAATGTGAACAGCTATACAAATGGTATAGAAAAAGGATTTGTATTTGGAAAATAAGAAATATATTGGAGTGTAGTTCATTTCAGTGTATTTCAAATGACAAAATACATATTTCAAATACATGTAATTGAAATACTGCCAATCTCTAAGTGTGTGTGCATGTCTGTGTGTGTGGGTGTGTGTGTGTATATTTGTGTGTGTGTGTGGGAATGTGTGTGTGTTTGTGATTTGGTTTTAATATCCTTGTGGGGAACAGAAACAAGGAAAATTGGTGGATACATTTCTGTGGTACACACAAGAAAAATAGCTTTTTTTAAGCTCGGGTTAGGGTTATAATTAGGGTTAGGGTTAGGAGTTAGGTTTAGTTGTAGGGTTAGGCTTAGTTTTAGGGTTAGGGATCTGGGGTTAGAGTTAAGGATAGGTTAAGGGTTAGGGGTTAGGGAAAATAGGATTTAGAAGAAGACAAAAATATATGTTACCAATTGAACGACATCTATTGCAGGATAAATCAATGTTAAAGTTTATATGGATGTAAAATGTTGCTTTATGGGTTGTTTATGTAGGCTTCTTCTAACCCATCGCTTTCTACAACACATAACAATACGATTCAATTATATCTGTACATTAAAAACCAAAGTCTATCAGAATTCCTGTCATTCCAATAAATGTTATACCCCCTGATCTTCACGAATAGCTCATTGATTCGAGTTGAAAACAAAATCCTGCGCTCAAAGAATGGCATGCTTTGAGCACTACTGAAAAGCGCTATTTACATGTGATAAATGAATGCCATAGGCTGCATTTGCTATAGGCCTATTGTTGACCTTTTTGTTAATGACACTTTGATATATTGATAATATGCAGCTGTTTAAAGGGAAAATACACAGATGAAACAACAGCAAAACGGTCCCCCCGCCTCTGTTTTGGTAAAAAGCTGAGGGTTGGGCCTGGAGAAATGTAACCACTCTCAGATGAATAGACAGAGCTACGGATGCAAGGACTGACCAGCCATGACATCAACACTATTGCTTGAACCATGTTATGAGGCTATACAGTGTTTGTTTACATTCACCATGTTTACAAACATTGGAGGACAAACACGCTTATATTTTGGGTTGAACTAAGCTCTTGAGGGATTTCTAAGTTATATTCTTCAAGAACGAATATATCAATATATTAGTTTGAGCATGTGGACATTAGGCCTATGGATCTTTTATATTTTTTTAGCAGCATAAATTAGATTGGGTTCAAATACACATTTTAGATTTGTGAACAGCCATCCACAACAAGCACAATCCGGACGGAGCAAATAGCTAAATGTCAGAGCAGTGGTGCGATTCACGTCAATGCACTATGTGGATATCAAAAAGAATGGATATCCGTTTCGCCGTAGACTACACCCCTACGGTCATCCTTATCTCCAAGCGTTTATTCAAGTTGGATCATCTTTGGGTGCCGACAGCAGTCGCACCATTGGAAGACAAAAGCTTGGACTGTGGCTTACAAAAGCCCGTTCCTGCTCTTTTCCCACGATCCGGCAAACACATTTGGTGTGTCATCATTGTGGTCTCTGACTTGTGGTCAGACTCGCTCAGGTGGAACAAACTGAAACGCGAGCCTTTTTTCAACGCTGATTTAGAATGTCATTGAGAAAACAGAGAAGTGTCAAATATTTGTTTTCTTGCAAACATCCTTTCTGAATAGAAAAGTAATCCTTGAAGTAATCACCTAGTTTTCAAAAGTATCTAATCTGATTACAATATTTTTGCTGGAAATGTAATGGATTATAGTTACCGTTTCTTTTTCTTTTTTTTTTTGCAATCCCTTACATGTAGCAGATTACATGTAATCCATTACTCCCCAACCCTGTGTGTGTGTGTGTGTGTGTGTTATTATACTGTATGTGTTTGCTCATGTGTGTGTAACAGGAAGTGTGTGTGTGTGTGTGTGTGTGTGTGTGTGTGTGTGTGTGTGTGTGTGTGTGTGTGTGTGTGTGTGTGTGTGTGTGTGTGTGTGTGTGTGTGTGTGTGTGTGTGTGTGTGTGTGTGTGTGTGTGTGTAAGTCTGTATGTGTGTGTGTATATATGTGGAGTGCGCGTAAGTGGCTGTACATGTCAAACGTGCCCATTGACTGAGCCCGCTGCTGTTAACCTGTGTGTCTGCCTCATTAAGGCCCATATCCCTGTTGCCATGGCTGTCTATTAGGGAAGCGAGATAAAAGGGAGATTTGCATGTAAAAGCCTCTCTCTTTTTTCTCTCTCTCTCTTTCTCTCTCTCTCTCTCTATTTCTTTCTCTTTCTCTCTCTCGCTCTCTCTCTCCCTCTGTTTACTGATGGGAGGAGGAGACAGCCCATCTCACTTAAGCCGAGTGAGGAGCTAATAGCTAGGAAGGGTCACACACACACTCACACAAACACACACACAAACACACAAACACACACACACGTTCACCCTCTTATTTTGCAGGCTCAGCTGCATAATGATACCTTTTGAGGGCTAGTGAAAGATGCTCTGAGCACAAGAAGCGGCCATTGCAATAGATTGCCGAAAGCCCTATACTTGACCACAGGACTGAAATAAGACACTGCAAACAATGATAAGCAGCTCCTCTTGAGACAGGCACTGTTAGAAAAAAAGGTGCTATCTAGAACTGAAAATGGAGAACCCTTTGAAGAGCCATGGTTGGTTCCAAGTAGAACTGTTTTGGGTTCTACAGGGCTCTACACGGAACCCCAAATGGTTCTACCTGGAACCGAAAAGGGTTTTAGCTGGAACCAAAAAGGGTTCTCCTATGGGGACAGTCAAAGAACCCATTTGGAACCCTTTTTTCTAAGAGTGTGGTGTCCATACTCAACATGTTCAGCACATAAACACGGTTGTCTTTGATGGGCCACGTGTGAAGTGGTCTGTGTTTACCAGAAGCATTTGTTTCCCTTTCTGTACGTTTTCTGTGAGAGTGTGTTTATATGGATAGGTACACTCTTAGAAAAAAGGTTTCTTCGGCTGTCCCCATAGGATAACTCTTTTTGGTTCCAGGTAGAACTCTTTTTGAGTTGTAACTCTCTGTGGAAAGGGTTCTACATGGAACCCAAAAGGGTTCAACGTGAAACCAAAAACAGTTCTTCAAAGGGCTCTGCTATGGGGAAAGCCGAAAAAAAAAATTTAGGTTCTAGATAGCAACTTGTCTATATCTGTATCTATACAGTATTTTTATATCCATGTGAAACCACAATAAATGTCAAGTCTTGAAATAAGGTCTCATCGACTGAAGCGTTTACGAAATCAACATTTCAGAGGTGAACGACACGTCAGGCTTATCTATATATATATATATAGATATATAGATATAGATATAGATGAGGAAATAAACTATGGGGTTTTCATTCCCGGCAACACAAGGAAATACAGTGTTGTTTACACTGAAGTGGCTCTCTTTATCTAACAGAAAACATCCCTGTACATGTGATTCCAGAGCTTGGGGTTTTGCATTATGCAGTTAGTTTAAAAATCGTTCATGTTTAATATACTCTGGTTGTCCTTCACAGTCAAGAAGTGGTTTCTCTGTTAGCACTATACAGTTCATATCCATTACAAATCTTCCACGTGTTTTATAATATAGACAGTGTTGCAGTCAAGAAGTGGCTTCTGTGTTTAGTTTAGAACGGGTCGTGGTCGACCATGTGCAGTCCAAGGTTGAGCTGCATTATGCAGCCTCTGGCAGCTGGCCCTCTCCTCCTGCTCCTCCTCTCCCTCTCTCTTCTCTCCGCTCCCAACTTTAATTAACTACACACATGACCCCAGAGAGAGGAGGGCAGAGGGAGAGAGGGAAAGAAAACAAAAATATTTTGCTCTGACTGAAAAGGGAACCTGGTTCCTTTAACAGGAAGTGTGTGTGTGTGTGTGTGTGTGTGTGTGTGTGTGTGTGTGTGTGTGTGTGTGTGTGTGTGTGTGTGTGTGTGTGTGTGTGTGTGTGTGTGTGTGTGTGCCCATCGCCTTGGACCTGGAGGATGAGGTGACTCACCACTCCTGTCTGACTCACCCGCTGGCAGGGAGGGAGGGAGGGAAGAGAGGATAGAAATGAACTAAGTTTACTGTAGACCAGTGCTTTTCCAGTGAAATGTGTGTGTGTTGCACATGTATCAGCCCACAAGCCCATCTCCAGTGTCACTGTGATCCGAACACCTGCTGCTCTCTGAACAAAACACACACACTGTTTCCACACACCACACTCACTCACACACACACACACACACACACACACACACACGGTCTTTACACACTGAGCATCAAAACATTCTGTCCTCCTAGAGTAGGGAACACAAAACACACAAAATCCATCTCAAGCATTTTGCCAAGATCACAGTTCAATACCCTCTCTATATCCCCTGTCTTCCCACATATCTTATCGTATCAGATCACTCACTTGTCTTTGGTAACTCTTAACCAATCAAACAAATGTCAGCAGACGCCTTCACAATACCTCCTTGCTCACAGCTTTGGTTGGGGTGTGGTGATACGTCTGTGATAAAATGAAAAAAAAGTCACCACTGTGGACTTTTATCACAGTAACAGTCATGCTGGGTTGATTTCCATAAGAATGTGTTCAGCTCATGCTGAGTGTCTGGTCTGATCACACGTGTCTCTCACTTCCTCTCTTTTTATGGCTGTTAGAGGAGTGAAGAGAGAAGTCAACAACACTGCCCTTTCTCCCTTGAGAGAGAGGGAGAGAGGGAGGGAGGGAGAGAGAGAGAGAGAGGGAGAGAGAGAGAGAGAGAGATAGAGAGAGAGAGAGAGAGCATTCATGCTGCTGAAAGCACACAGAAACAAACCTGTTTGTCCCAGCAGTATGAGTTTCTCAGAATACCAGGAACATACCCCTTATTAAAGGAACAGAGATCTACTTAAAGCTCCCCTACACACACACACACACACTCCTCTCCGCTGGTTAGAGCTGTCACGTTTGGCTGCGTCTGAAGTGCATCAGAAAGAAGTTGTGATTGTACTGTTCTCTGCTCCACACACTCCACCGCCCAGAAAGACTCATACAATATGAATCGACTACATTACTTTATCTGTGATTCAGTTACCATAACCGACTGGACTCTACAGTCATTCTAGCTTCATTCATACCCATTCATTTCAGGGCTCTATAGTCTTTACTGTTGTGAGTATTGAGGTAACAATAATTCAGTGGGTGGATGGTGGGGAGGAAGGGAGCTGACTTTCCCCAGGCCAAGGTGTCATAAGCTTGGGGATGATGACTCACATGTTCCCCTGCATGGGTGGCACCTGAGTGGGAACTTCCAATAACTGTTTGCCCTATGACCGTGTGTACCAGTAACACAGTGACATGTTTACATTTTGGACATGTTCTCTCTGTGCATACACCTCTCAATTGGGTTCGCTCCATTCGTTATATTTCTATCCGCAAAGTCACCGGACTTTCAGCTAGAAATATATTACCTAGAACAGAAATACATTTCTGTCCCAGAGGAAAGGGAATTGTGTTCGCTCTCTTCATTATATTTATTTTCGCAAAGTTACTGAACGTTCAGATAGAAATGTATTACCTGGAAGAGTTGATGGCCTCAGGTTTGGCACTTAGGTGGAAGATAATAAGCAATCTGTGAATTGACAGTTTCCTACTTTGCCACTCATTTATTTAATTTTATTGTTATTGTTATTATTTCCCATTTATTTAACCAGGTAAGCTAGTTGAGAACAAGCAAGACACAAAAGTGGCCTCTTTAAGTGTGATTCTACGAGTCTGAATGCCCTTCACACATGGTAAAGCACTATGGCATCCTCAGATGAAAAGCGTTCATTGTATGCCTTATTTCCATTAACTACATCTAATTAGTTCATTATGTATTTGATAGCTTTTGAACACATCCCTCCCCAGTACTGATTGTAATAATTTGAGCTAAACAACAAGGTGTGTGTGTGTGAGTGTGTGTGTGTGTGTGCGCATGCGCGCATGTGTGTGTGTATACCAGCAGTAGAGTAGAGCATCCTGGGGTGTGGCGGTGGTGACACCCTGATGTATTGCAGTGCCTTGAGCACTGGCCACGGGTGAAGGAGAGTAGGAAGAGAAGAGAGAAGACTGGAAGAGAGGCAGAGAGAGGAGTGGGGGAATCATGTTGCTCTGTGCAGTTTCATCTGACATCACACCTTTCTCCTCTCTTCTTTACCTCTCTTATCCTCCTGGTCGTCTTCCTCCCCCTTTCCCTTCCCCATTTTACACTTTTATCCCTTTTCTACCTCTGCTTTTGGTCATGACATTCATCAATTCCCAGCCTCCAGACACATACATGATTTGAGTACCAAATGGCACCCTATTCCCCATATAATGTGATACTTTTGACCAGGGCCCATAGGGCTCTGTTCAAAAGTAGTGAACTAGAAATAGGGTGCTGTTCGGGACGGAACCATGAAATACAGTTATTTTTCAGTTTTGTGCAATTTTCAAAAGCATTTGGTACATAACTCTAAGCACAAAAAACCTAAACATGTGTTCCAAAACTCTAAGCATATTTTCAATTAACTGAGTTCAACAAACAAATTCACAAAGTCACTTGTTCACCACACCAAGCCACTCTTTCAATCAGTAGCGTAGCCAGACATTTGTTGGTGGGTCTGCAGAAATCTTGGTGCCCCCCCCCAAAGAATTGCTAACTTCCTGCAATTCTACACATTTTGTCATGGGGCAAAGAGACAAATTTGCAGTTTTATAGCTAATTTCATGCTATTCTACACATTTTGCCATGAGACTGAGAGAACATTTTGCATTTTTAAAGCTAATTAAAGCTAAAATGGTCGTGGCATATTGGGGGTGTGGCTTTTAGTTAGTTCTTTTTGGCCACCCATCCCATGAGAATGGACAAATAATGTTCTGGTTGGAGCACTAATTGGGTGGGCTTGGCTCCCCAGTAGCTGGGCCCAGGCCCACCCAACCTGTGCCTACGTGGCTGCTTTCAATTTGGATACATATTCAATCTAAGTATCTGCTTTTCAAAATGCAATATTCACTCTTTTTATTAGATTTTCTTGTCATTTGTTAACAATACAATAACCTATAGCTTAATCAAAATGCTCAACACTAATAACTGTTGAACCAAAAGGATGATGTGCCTAGTTAATATATATAGTTTGCCACTTCTTCCGAGTCCCCAATAACCTGGTGTTCAGGTTTTCAAGGGAAATGGAAAGAGAGACTGTTACGCAACTTTCAACAAACAAAAAAATTGGGACATTAACAACACTCATTTGAACTCCTCCACATTTATTGGATTGTTGGAACAGTGTGGAAAATAAACTCCCACGACCGTTTTTTCTTTTCCTCTTCTTGTCAAGACCAGTATGTAGGGGATCTAGTTTCAGGCATTTAGTTTACGCCTGCTACGTTAGGTTCATGGTTTGGCAACGTCTGAACACGGTACATTTTTATATTTTTTACCTCATAAATGTATCAATTTGACATCAATGGGCCAAAGTGGAAAGAGTCACTCTCTGTGCAACAATTTGGAATTTACAGTGCCCTCAGAAAGTGTTCACGCCCCTTGACGTTTTCAACATTTTGTTGTGTTACAGCCTGAATTTCAAATGGAATAAACTGAGATTTTTCATTAATTACAAATGAAAAGCTGAAATGCCTTGAGTCAATAAATATTGGACCCCTTTGTCATGGCAAGCCTAAATAAGTTCAGAAGTAAAGGTTTGCTTAACAAGTAACATAATAAGTGTCATGGACTCACTCTGTGTGCATAATAGTGTTTAACATAATTTGTTTATGACTACCTCATCTCTGTATCCCACACATACAATTATCTGAAAGTTCCCTCAGTCGAGCAGTGAATTTCAAACACCGATTCAACCACAAAGACCAGGCTTTCCAATGCCTCGCAAAGAAGGGCACCTATTGGAAGATAGGTAAAAAAAGAAGTTTTAAAAAACAGACATATCCCTTTGAGCATGGTGAAGTTGTTAATTACACTTTGGATGGTGTATCAATACACCCAGTCACTACAAAGATACAGGTGTACTTCTTAACTCAGTTGCCTGAGAGGAAGGAAACAGCTCAGGGATTTCACCAAACTGAGGATGGATCAACAACATTGTAGTTACTCCACAATACTAACCTAATTGACAGAGTGAAAAGAAGGAAACCTGTACAGAATAAAAAATATTCCAAAACGTGCATCCTGTTTGCAACAAGTCACTAAAGTAATACTGAAAATATTGTGGCAAAGCAATTAACTTCTTGTCCTGAATACAAACTGTTATGTTTGGGGCAAATGCAATACAGCACATTAACAAGTACCACTCTCCAAATGTTCAAGCTTAGTGGTGGCTGCATCATGCTATGGGTATGCTTGTATTCGTTAAGGACTGAGGAGTTTTTCAGGATAAAAAATAAACTGAATGGAGCTAAGCAAAGGCAAAATCCTAGAGGAAAAACTGGTTTGGTCTGCTTTCCACCAGACGCTGGGAGATCAATTCACCTTTCAGCAGGACAATAACCTAAAACACAAGGCTAAATCTACACCGGAGTTGCTTGCCAAGAATACAGTGAATTCATTGAAATGGAATAAATTGAGAGTGGCCCAAGTTACAGTTTTGACTTAAATCTACTTGGAAATCTATGCCAAGACCTGAAAATAGTTGTCTAGCAATGATCAACAACCAATTTTGACAGAGCTTGAAGAATTTTCTACAAGAATAATGGGCAAACGTTGCACAATCCAGGTGTGGAAAGCTCTTAAAGACTTGCCCGGAAAGACTCACAGCTGTAATCGCTGATAATGGTGCTTCTACAAAGTATTGACTCAGGGGTTTGAATACTATTTCATTTTCAATAAATGTCCTGAAAATATGTTTTCACTTTGTCATTTTGGGGTATTGTGTGTGGGTGTATATCCAATCAACATTGTGTTCAGGCTGTAACACAACAAAGTGTGGAGTAAGCCAAGGGGTATGAATACTTTCTGAAATCACTGTATAGTGTAGTGTACAATGCACTGCTGAAATACCTGGGTTGTCTATAACAACATATTCCACTCATTATCCGAATTTCGTCGATACGCTGTAAGATGATGAATTCCAATCAGGGAGACAGGCGATTCTGTATCAGTTGACGAGTCACGTGGGGAAAAAGTGATCTTGTACAATGTTGCACGGGGCAGAAGTGGAATAATGGCTGCTTTACAGTAGGCTACCCCTATTGCTGCTGAATTGTCCTACGTATGGACTGTATGAGGATAAGGAAACTGTAAGACTCACATATTTGTCAGTATGCTCACAACCTGCCATTGGATACAAATACTGCATGGATAAATATAGTAAAATAGTGTATGGGAAATGATATTTACCGTCTATGATTCTTTCTATTCAACACATCAAAAATACGTTTTAAAATGTGTGTCTTGTCATTTTTGCTATTAGGTTAAATGGTAATTAAAATGACAAAATGATGCATTGGTGACGAAATGAAATGTGCTCATGTTATTTCGCTAAAAACGTTGATTTTGCTTCACTAACCTTCTCCTGCAGTGGGCTAAATCAGCGCCACGCGGCGTTTCTAGGTGGTCTTCAACAAATCTACTTTGAAACAAAAGTATACACCTCACACACATGGTTATGGGCTTAAAAACGGAAGACATATGTACCGTGTCCGATATAGAGTGGGAATGTCATCCATTTGACTTTGCACATTACACTTTATATACTCTACATGAACAGAAGACGGAAGTATAGCAAACCGTTTGACATAGAAACACTGGATTTTTCAGGTTATTTTTTAGCATGAAATTATGAAAAATATTCATAAAATTTCACCCATAAGGCCACTAGGTCATTTGACTGCTAGAAAGGGTTACATGAATCAGTGGTTAAAGATGTGTGAAACCCCAATGAATGCACACTCAAAGGTTCTGAACATAAGATCGGGGGCATTACAAATGTTATCCGTTTAAAATGTTGCACTTAGAGTTTAAAAAATTCACCAAATACTTGTGAAAATAGCACCAAAGTTATTGAAAGAAAACGGTAATATGCAAGATCCCTTTGGCTCAAGACACCTTTTTTTTCTAGTGTTAGTGTGCTTTAAGTAGTGTACACTATGCACCAATACGATAACCAGTGCGATCTGAAATATTCTCCATGATCTTTATTTATATATTTATTTATCCAGGTTAGTCTCTTTGAGATCAAATGTATTTTGCAAGAGAGACGTAATCTAGAACAGATAGCAGCAAGTGTTAGTGTGTGTGTTCATGTGTGTGTGTGTGTGTATTCATGTGTGTATTATAGCCCGCGGCAGTTCAGCTATCTAACCATGGTTTTATTGGCCTCTTAAAACCTCCAAGATAACTGTGTTTTGAGAACGTGGCATACGAGGGTTAGCGTTCACATTCACCACCTGACCAAGGCAGCTTTGTTTTCAGCGCCTTCCAGAGGAAAGGCAGAAAGTCAAAAGTACTGGAAAAAGAGATGTGTGGAATTGGTCAGCCAAGCCTTCGCCCTCCCTCCCTCCTCTCTCTCTCTCTCTCTCTCTCTCTCTCTCTCTCTCTCTCTCTCTCTCTCTCTCTCACACACACACTCTCTCGCAAGGGGACATTTTTATTTCAATTTTCTTTCTTTTTTTGGAACCTGTACAAACTCCCCCCCCCCCCCCCCCCCCCTCTCCATCCGAACATCCGCAGTCCAGCAGCAATGGTAAATCTTTCAAAATCCATAATACAAGCTCCAGCGCTCGTCTCCCCTCGTCTCCCCCTCCCCCACTCCTGGCTCTCTCTGCCTGGGTAGGGAAAACCTCACACTGCCTGAGCTAGAGGAGAGGGAGAGAGAGAGAATGAGAGGGAGAGAGAGAGAATGAGAGGGGGAGAGAGAGAATGAGAGGGGGAGAGAGAGAATGAGAGAATGAGGGAGAGAGAGAGAATGAGAGGGGGAGAGAGATAATGAGAGGGAGAGAGAGAATGAGAGGGGGAGAGAGAGAATGAGAGGGAGAGAGAGAGAGAATGAGGGAGAGAGAGATAATGAGAGGGAGAGAGAGATAATGAGAGGGAGAGAGAGGGGGGGGGATCAAAAAGCGAGAGAGAGGGAGAGAGAACAAACCGAGACAAAGGGAGAGAGTAGATAGGGAGAGAGCGATGAGAGTGTAAAAAAGAGAGACAGAGAGATGGAGACTTAAATACTGATTCAAACCCCACAATGAAAAACAACAAACAAACCTATGGCTGTGCTGCCACAGAAACAAACACCTTAGCAAATATACACTCAGGCTACGTGCTACTGTATGCAAACAATGTTTTCATTGATACACACTTCACATTCACACCGCACAATTAAGAACCCCGGGTATGACCAAACACACACACACACACACAAACACATGCACACACTCTCACTCACACACACACATTCATTCTCTTACCCACTTTTATGGTTGAGAAAGATGAAGCAGAAGGAGTGGCTAAAAAGTCTGGCTGCACAGCTGATTGGCAAACTTACTGTAAATTGACAAATTATGTGACTGAACTGAACAAAAAGAAGAGTAATTATTATGAAACTAGAGGCTGAAGAAATCTGTCTTGGCCCCCAAGACCCTTACAAACTTTTACAGATGTACAATTGAGAGCATCCTGTTGGACTGTATCACCGCCTGGTACGGCAACTGCACCGCCCATAAACATAGAGCTACCCAGAGGGTGGTGCGGTCGCATCACTGGGGCCACACTGCCTGCCCTCCAGGACACCTAATGCATCCTATGTCACAGGAAGGCCAAAAATATAATCAAGGACATCAACCACCCGAGCCACGGCCTGTTCACCCTGCTATCATCCAGAAGGTGAGGTCAGTACAGGTGCATCAAAGCTGGGACCGAGAGACTGAAAACAGCTTCTGTCTCAAGGCCATCAGACTGTTAAATAGCCATCACTAGCCGGCTACCACCCGGTTACTCAGCCCTGCACCTTAGAGGCTGCTGCCCTATATACATAGTCATGGAATCACTGGCCACTTTAATACTGTTTACATACTTCTTTACTCATTTAATTTGTATATACTGTATTCTGCTGTATTTTAGTCAATGCCACTCTTAATATTTATCTATTTCTTAAATCAATTATTTGACTTTTAGACTATTGTTGTGAATTGTTAGATACTTCTGCACTGTTGGAGCTAGGAACACAAGCATTTAGCTACACCCGCAATAACATCTGCTAAATATGTGTATGTGACCAATCAAATTTGATTTGATTTGAAAATAAATTATATAAAGTATCGTGGAAAAAAGCTTTGGAGTACATTAAATGAAATGATGGACAGAAAGACTAATTCAACTTCATCTTTCATCTTTCATTGAAACAGAAGACTCATTCATCAATTGTTTTTTGCTATTGCTAATTATTTTAATGACTATATTATAAACTCAGGCATGAATTTCCAACAACAACTGTGAGCCATCACATTCATACATAAAATACCTAATAATGAGAGAAAAACTGTCATTTTTAATTCTGTAAAGTTAGTGTGGGAGAGGTGGAAAAATTATTGCTGTCCATCAATAACGAGAAACCATCTGGTTTCGCCACAACTTAGATGGAAAACTATTGAAGATGGTAGCAGACTATATTGCAACTCCTGTTGGTCATATCTTAATCTGCGTCTGGAGAGAAGTGTTTGTCCTCAGATCTGGAGGGAAGCTAAAGTCATGCCGCTACCCAAGAATGGTAAAGAGCCCTCTACTGGTTCTAACAGCCGACCAATCAGCTTGCTGCCGGCTCTTAGCAAACTTTTGAAAAAATTGTGTTTGACCAGATACAATGCTATTTCTCTCTGAACAAATTAACTTTCATCAGAAGGGCACTCAACATGCACTGACACAAATGACAGATGTTTGGCTAAAATAAATTGATAGTAAGAAGATTGTGGGAGCTGTTTTGTTAGACTTTAGTGTGGCACCAGCATTTGATATTATTAACCATAATCTATTATTGGAAAAACGTATGTGTTATGGCTTTACATCCTCTACTATATCATGGGTTGAGAGCTATTTATCCAATAGAACACAGAGGGTTTCATTTAATGGAAGCTTCTCTAATGTAAAACATGCAAAGTGTGGTATTCCGCAAGGCAGCTGTCTTGGCCCTTTACTGTTCTCTATTTTTACTAATGATCTACCACTAGCATTAGTGGAACTGATAGCATTTCAGCAACATGAAATATTATCATAATCTGGTCATATACATCCCCAGGAAGACTTACACTTTTCTTTTTTCTTTTTTTTTACATTTTATGACATTTTCATAGATTCTTAGAATATTTGCAATATAGAGTGGGAAAGTGGCTGTGCGTTTGGACAATTAATAGATACTGCAGTAAATAAGACCTAATAAAAACATCTGTCTCGTCCAGGACCGGAGTCTACACAGACCGGTGCGCCATAGCCAATCAGTGGCACCGTAGGCCTATATGGGAAAGGGAAAGGAAATGGAAAGGGGGATACCTAGTCAATTGTACAACTGAATGCATTCAACTGAAATGTGTCTTCCGCATTTAACCCAAACAAGCCATTTGCCACAAGGGCCTGCCATCATTCACTTTGAACTGGACTGTGTGTTTACAGGCAGTTGCATCAGTGCTACATTAGATCATTAGAACACATCTGGCAAAAGCCACAAAATACACTTGAATGGATTTCTGCAAATATGTAGCTAAATACAACGGGAGTCCTCTTACATTTTGGAACTTTACAGTCCTATTGATCAAACAACCATAAAAGGGTAGGCTATCTTTCCATATATGCACATCAACAACAACAAGATCAACAACTAATTCTAGCCAGAGCAAGATGAGCTAAAATCTAATGAAGGAATATTAGATAAACCCTCTCAAACTTTTTCAGCTAGTTGGCTGTCAAAATTGCTCTAATAGACGATGTGGAATAGCCTATTCATCCTTCTGCAGCTTGCCTGCCAATGCATGCGTTGTTCCAACCAAGCACTCAAGCTAACTGGCTAAAGTTGGCTAGCTTGCTAGCTAGCTACTTTCAGACACAAATGACAACACACCTCACTGATCACCGGACATATTCAGCAGGTCTTACGGTTTTGTAAATTCATCAGTTATTCTGCGCTCTGGCACACTCAGACAAGAGTGATCTGAAATCAGAGTAGATAGCTAGCCAGAGTGAATTTGCGAACGCAAGAGATACAGTGCATTCTGAAAATATTCAGACCCCTTCCCTTTTTCTACATTTTGTTACGTTACAGCCTTATTCTAAAATGAATTAAATAAAACATTTTCCTTGTCAATCTATACACAATACCCCATAATGAAAAGTGAAAACAGTTTTTTAGAAATGTTTGCAAATGTATAAAAAAAATTAAAAAACAGAAATACATTATTTACATAAGTATTCAGGCCCATTGCTAGGAGACTCGAAATTGAGCTCAAGTGCATCCTGTTTCCATTGATCATAGGACAGGATTTGGAAAGGCACACACCTGTCTATTTGGGTCCCACAGTTGACTTTGACAGGGCTCCAGAGTTCCACTGTGGATATGGGAGAATCTTCAAGAAGGACAACCATCTCTGCAGCACTCCACCAATCAGGCCTTTATGGTAGAGTGGCCAAATGGAAGCCACTTCTCAGTAAAAGGCACCTAAAGGACTCTCTGACCATAAGAAACAAGATTCACTGGTCTGATGAAACCAAGATTGAACTCTTTGGCCTGAATGCCAAGTGTCACCTCTGGAGGAAACCTGGCACAATCCCTACAGTGAAGAAAGGTGGTGGCAGCATCATGCTGTGGGGATGTTTTTCAACGGCAGGGACTGGGAGACTAGTCAGGATCGAGGAAGAGATTAACAGAGCAAAGTACAGAGAGATCATCAATGAAAACCTGCTCCAGCGCGCTCAGGACCTCAGACTGGGGGCGAAAGTTCACCTTCCAACAGGACAACGACCCTAAGCACACAACCAAGATAACGCAGGAGTTGCTTCGGGACAAGTTTCTGAATGTCCTTCAGTGACCCAGCCAGAGACCAGACTTGAACCCGATCGAACATCTCTGGAGAGACCTAAAAATAACTGTGCAGAGACGCTCCCCATCCAACCTGACAGAGCTTGAGCGGATCTGCAGAAAACAATCGGAGAAACACCCCAAATACAGTGGTGCCAACCTTGTAGCACCAAGAAGACTTGAGGTTGTAATCGCTGCCAAAGGTGCGTCAACAATGTACTGAGTAAAGGGTCTGAATACTTATGTAAATGTGATATTTCTGTTTTTTTCTTTTAATACATTTTCAAACATGTCTAAAAATATGTTTTTGCTTTGTCATTATGGGATATTGCATGTAAATTGATGAGGGGGGGAAACTATTAAATACATGTTAGAATAAGGCTGTAATGTAACAAAATGTGGAAAAAGTAAAGGGGTCTGAATACTTTCCGAATGCACTGTATGTGCAACTGATAGATGCAAACACACACACACTCTCTCTCTCTCTCTAACACACACTCAATACACACCCACACATTATTATTCTTTGGTTGTATTTTTTTTTTTATTGTGAAATTGGTGTGTCTTTAGTTGTTTTTATATGTATACATTGCCTTAAGGAAGTATTCACACCTCTTGACTTTTTCCACATTTTGTTGTGTTACAATCTGAATTTAAAATGGATTACATTTAGATTATTTGTCAATGACCTACCATACCCAATAATGTCAAAGTGGAATGATATTTTATACATTTTATGTTTAAAAATTCTTGACTCAATACGTTTTCAACCTCTTTGTTATGGCAAGCCTAAATACGTTCAAAAGTAACAATTTGCGTAAAAGGTCACAGAAGAAGTTGCACTCTGTGTGCAAAAATAGGGTTTACCATGATTTTTTAATGACTACCTCATCTCTGTACCCAACACATACAATTATCTGTAAAGTCCCCCAGTCGAGCAGTGAATTTCAAACACAGATTCCACCAAAGGACCAGGGAAGTTTTCCAATGCCTCGGAAAGAAAGGCACCTATGGGTATCTGGGTAAAAAAAAACAGACATTGAATATCCCTTTGAGCATGGTGAAGTTATTAACTACACTTTGGATGATGTATCAATACACCCAGTCACTACAAACATACAGGCATACTTCCTAACTCAGTTACCAGAGAGGAAGGAAACCGCTCAGGCATTTCACCATGGGGCCAATTGTGACTTTAAAACAGTTACAGAGTTTAATGGCTGTGACAGGAGAAAACTGAGGATGGATCAACAGCATTGTAGTTACTCCACGATACTAACCTAAATGACAGAGTGAAAAGAAGGAAGCCTGTACAGAAAACAAATATTCCAAAACATGCATGCTGTTTACAACAAGGCACTAAAGTAAAACTGAATGTGGCAAAGCAATTCACTTTTTGTCCTGAATACAAAATGTTATGTTTGGGGAAAATTCAATTCAACACATTACTGAGTACCACTCTCCATATTTTCAAGCATGGTAGTGGCTGCATCATGTTATGGATATGCTTGTAATCGTTAAGGACTGGGGAGTTTTTCAGGATAAAAACTAAATGCAATGCACAGCACAGGCAAAATCATAGCGATAAACCTTGTTCCGTCTGCTTTCCACCAGACACTGGGAGATGAATTTACTTTTCAAATCAAATCTACATTTATTGGTCACATACACATATTTAGCAGATGTTATTGCAGGTGTCGCGAAATTCTTGTTTATTTTTTATGTTTTTCGGCTGTATGTAATAATACAAGAAACGTTCTGGGCTAATAATGCAAAAAAAAACTACGAAATACTGCAAAGTTGCTTAGGAGCTAGAGCTGCCATGTCCGTCGGTGCCATCTTGACAGGACAATAACCTAAAACACAAGGCCAAATCTGCACTGTAGTTGCTTCGAAGAAGACAGACAATGTTCCTGAGTGACCGAGTTACAGTTTTGACTTAAGTCTACAAAGAAAACCTATGGCAAGACCTTAAAATGGTTCTAACAATGATCCACAACCAATTAGAATTTTGACAAGAATTATGGGCAAATCTTGCACAATCCAGATTTGGAAAAACTCACGACCTAGAAAGAGTCACAGCTATAATCACTGCCAATGGTGGTTCTACAAAGTAGTACCTAATACTTACTTAAAGGACATATTTCTGCATTTTCAATAGATTTGCAAAATAAAATGTAAAAAACATGTTTTCACATGGTATTGTGTTTAATGGATGAGAAAACAATATATTTAATTA
This sequence comes from Oncorhynchus clarkii lewisi, assembly GCF_045791955.1. Lineage (NCBI taxonomy): Eukaryota > Metazoa > Chordata > Actinopteri > Salmoniformes > Salmonidae > Oncorhynchus > Oncorhynchus clarkii. Next base: position 24,122,168 of record NC_092159.1, on the reverse strand, counting down.
ATTTTGAATCCAGGCTGTAACACAACAAAATGTGAAATAAATCAAGGGGTATGAATACTTTCGGAAGGCACTGGAATGTTTAAGTCTGGAATGTCTACATGTTCATGTTTTTAAATGTATATAAATTGAAACGTTTTTTTGTCTGTAATTATGTGTCGGATCCCAGTAAGACTAACTGTTGCCATTGGCATCAGCTAATGGGGATCCTAAATAAAATCAGAATCTCTCGTACACGCACACACACTAGAACCCACACACACACTCTCCCAGACGGTGGCGTGGGACCAGAGGCCCTCCCTGGTTGTGTCTGTCTGCTCCACGTGTCTGAGCTGTCCTTGGGTTTCCGGCCCTCTTTGAGAGGCCTCTGATTTATGAGACAGATCTCGCTGTGTGTGTGTGTGTGTGTGTGCGTGCGTGTGCGTGTGTGTGTCGTCTACGTGTGTGTGTCTGTACGCGTGTGTGCACAGTGTGTGTGTGGGTACGCGTGCGGCCCTGTGTGTGCATATGTGCGTGTGTGTGTGTGTGAGCTGTGAATGTGCACTGTCTGTCCATGCCAAATTTGTCTTGTGTTACTCTCCCAGACTGCACAGCTTTGCACAAGCCCCCAAGTTATAATTCTGCAGACAGCCCTCAACTGGCCCCAGACCAACAGCTCTACCTCTGGCTTTTGTATAGGGCTCGCATTGAGAGATGTGTGTTAGGGAAAGTGTGTGTGTGTGTGTGTTTATGATGTAACCGGGCTATCTGCATTGTGTCCTGCCACCCACCACCCGTCACCCCTCTTTTACGCTACTGCTGCTCTTAGTTCATCATATATGCATAGTCACTTTAACCATATCTACATGGACATACTACCTCAATCCGCCTGACAAACCGCTGTCTGTATGTAGCCTCGCTACTGTTGTAGCCTCGCTACTGTTATTTTTCACTCTCTTTTTACTGTTGTTTTATTTCTTTACTTACCCATTGTTCACATAATACCTTTTTTGCACTGTCGGTTAGAGCCTGTAAGTAAAGAATTTCACTGTAAGGTCTGTTGTATTCGGCGCACGTGACAAATAAACTTCGATTTGATGTGCATAGGTTTGTTTTTGTGTGTGTACGTGTGTGTGTGTGTGTGCATGTATATTTGTCTGTGCGTGTGTGCGCCTACGTGTTGTGTGAATGTGTTTTTCTCCGTGTCTGCTTACGTTTACGCGCGTCTCCCTCATCTGGCCCTTTCCCTGTCCCCCCCGCTGTCCTCTCTCTCCAGTCTCTTCCTCGCTCCCCACTCTCTCTCTCAATCTCCAACGTCGTAACAAACCAGCCGTCTCATAATGAATTTGACCCTCACTAATGACCACCTGTTTGTTGTCGGGGGAACGTGCCGGGGCCAGCGCCTGTGTTGGTTAACGTGATTACCGGACAAACAATGGGGGGCAGGCGGGGTCAGGAGACAACAGACGAGCCATCAAAGGAACCCATTGGTTTAATGATGTTTCGTGGTCCCTCCATCCCCGTCATCCTACTAGCTCTGGCAGGGAGCGAAGGGGCATTGAAGGCATTGAAATGGAACACCAGCAGAACCAGCAACACCAACTGTCTGTCTCTTTTGTCTGTGAGAGAAGGCAGGACTTGGTTATTTATAGAGATTTTAACAGACTGGACTGGACTGGGCAGAAAAGAGAGGGACAGGCTGGATGGGACCCATGGAGAGGAAAACAGGGAAGGGAGGGATACAGGGACAGTTCTCTGGCATAGAGTGGTGGGGTGGTCCATGCAGAAATCCACAGACATTGATCGCTGTTTGTCTCTCGCTGTCTTTCTCTTTCTCTCCCTCGCTCTCTCCATCATTCTGTCGCTCACTCTCTTTTGCTCTCGCTCTCATATACAGCACATGGGTGAAATCCAGCTTCCATTTATATTTCCCTCTCTCTCTATCTCTCTCTCTCTCTCTCTCTCTCTCGGTGTAACCCAGGGTGAGAGATGTACAGTGGAGAAAATGTGGCCACATGTCAAAAGCCCAGAGCTGGAGAGCCAAGCAGGCAGGCAAAGTCAAGAGAAGAATAAGGTCAAGATGAATACCAAGGCTGTGTCCTAAATGGCACCCTATTCCATAGATAGTGCACTACTTTTGACCAGAGCCCTAGGCTGGGATGAGGGCAGATTCACGTAGGAAGTCCTATTAAAATCAAGGAGAAAAACGCAGGATAACGGCCAAAGGAAGTGGACTATTCAGTACCTAGCCCTAATCCACTGGTGCTCTATAATTCAGTTTTGTTTTTTTATGACTAAAAAAGATATGGTAAAAAGAACATGTATTGTCATTATGTAATAAGTGCAATATGATCCACATATATGAATTTATGAGAAAGAGCCAGGATAAAGGCCAGGCGTTAATGCACTAGTGGACTCTAATTCAGTTCCACTCTGATATATAGTGTTATATGATATAAAATATAATACAAATAAAATGATAGGTCTTCCATTTCCCATATATGGCAATAGATAATAGTCTTATAAACCAATAGAGCATTTTATTGGTCAGAATATAGTGTGTATAACAAATACAGCCTATTGTCCTATTTAAACCAGGCATTGTGAAGACAACTTCTTATTTCTTTGTTTGAACATTGGCCAAACCGCTTCCCTCCATTTTAAAACAACTCTGCCAAATCGAATGATAATGATCCTTTTTTCCATAAAACATCATTTTCATGAATCCACTCCCTTGCCGCAGAGGAGGAGGCAGCCGCCGTTTTCACTGGAGAAATGAAAAGCCCCATTACTCCCTCCCTCTCTCACTGCACCACCTCCGGAAAATTAAAATTCAATCAAAATAGGCAAATTTGCTCCCCCACAGGACACCATTGAGAGGAGCGTGCTCCGCGGCGTTAGGTACTCCAATCAATGGCCTTGTTCCCTCCTCACAGACCGACCAGGAACTCACAATTTGCATGACACAGGAGGGTGTTCGGCTCATACACACACAGACATGCACACAGGATACGCGCACACATACACACACACACACACAGAGGATATCTGGCACCTCCAGGAAAGGAAGCGATCACGTACTTAAGTTTCCATTGAGCTGCGCTTTAATCCAACTTATAGCAGGGCTGATGTGGTCTGGTTCAAATCTGCAGTGGGCAGATAATGGATTTTGAATGGTGTGTGTGTGTGTATGTGTGTGTGCGTGCGTACATGCGTGCATGGGCTCTGCTACAGACACTGAAGGGCAGAGACACGGTTTCTTTCTCTCTCTCCCTCTCTTTCTCTCCTTCTCTTTCCCCTCTTCTTGACTCCTGCACACTCTGCGGCAGCCAAGTGCTCAATACGCTATCGACTGGCTCACCGTGGCAACCTGCAGAATTCCGCCGCCTCCCCACGAGCCCGGCAGCCTGTCCATCGACCCCTCCCTCCCTCCCTCCCTCCCTCCCTCCCTCCCTCCCCCTCATCCCTCCCTCTCTCCATCCCTGCTTCCCATCCCCCACTCACAGCTCCAGGGAAGCGATGACGTGGGGGCTTCTTGCTTGGGAAAGAAAAAAGAGAGATAGAGAGAGAGAGAGAGAGAGGGAAGAACAGAGAGAGAGAGAGAGAGAGAGAAAGAGAGAGACTCCCTACTCACCGCAGTAACGGTGACAATGGCACTAGGAGAGCCATTTCAGAGCAATGAGCCAGAAAACGCAGCCCCACAGCTGCCATTCATTCTGCTAAGCATCACACTCCCTACAGTCTACGGCACCACAATACAATGAATCTATCAAATAGATCTAACATACAGAATACAACACCTGAATGAGATCCATATGATAAAAAAACAGCTGTATCTACTGTAGCTAACGTATTACATCTAATAGGACTCAATTGAATATTCCAATTTTAGCACCAGCTCCTCTGGTTTGGCCAAACAAACAAAAAACATTCAAATGTTAAGCATGTCAACGGAAAAGGACATCTAAAGCATTGCATCAAAACATTCTGCATAAGTTCACATTAATGTCATATCCAAGTAGGACAGCATGTAATGGACTTGGATTTGCTTCCACCTCAGTAACCAACGTTAGCCAGCTAGCTAGCTAGCTTCCCCAATTAGCTTCCCTAAACTGAAAGGATATTCCATTTCAAATCGGCCCCAGGTCATCCATCTTGGATGAGTTTCCCCCCGAAATGAGAACAGCATGGCGTTAAGACGGTTGCTAATCATTGTGTTGGGCTAATAATAATTCTTCCTCGGTGGTTGCAGACAGCAGCACTCGGCTGGGCCTGGCTGGGCAGCCAGTGTGATGGCACAGCCTAATCATCCCCCATCGAGCCATGTCAGGGTGGCTGCAGGCCCCTCTTAACATTTAGACACACTCACAGGCACATAGAATACAATCCTAGACCCTCACTCCTCAGCTTAAGATCCCCCCTTCTCTCTCTCTCTCTCTCTCTCTCTCTCTCTCTCTCTCTCTTTCTCTTTCTCTTTCTCTTTCTCTTTGTCTGTCTGTCTGTCACTTCTGGGTTCACTAGGTTACCATCATGGCTAGAGGGATGTTGGGGGGATCTCCAATGGTGGATCTTGAAACTCTCAGTCTAGCCTAGGCGGCAGGTTAGAGTGTTGGGCCAGTAACCCGAAAGGTTGCTGGATCGAATCCCCGAGCTGACAAGGTAGAAATGTGTCGTTCTGCCCCTGAACAAGGCAGTTTAACCCACTGTTCCCCGGTAGGCCGTCGTTGTAAATAATAATTTGTTCTTAACTGACTTGCCTAGTTAAATCAAGGTTAAATAAAATGTTAAAAAGCCAATACACATACTGTATATGTCCAGGCTGGAGTTTAACTAATGTAGTACTCACTTCCAGTTGTTTGTTCTCATATTTCGGACAGGGTGGCAACCATACAGTAGTGACAGGAGAATGAGGATTATAGAGCTCTGTGGAGGTTTCTAGAAATCTCTTCAGAGGTTTTTAAAGTTCTGCAAAATCTATATGGCAGTAGGTAATCTTGGCCCAGGTAGACCCTTTTCAGAAAAGGGTTCTTAAAGAGGTCTTTGGGGGTTCTTTGCTAGGTGAAATAGTTATTCTTGGAACCAAATGGCTTCTACCTGGAACCAAAAAACGGTTATCATACAAGGTCTGCCGAATAACCCTTTTTGAACCCTTTTTTTCCTAAGTGTGCCTGCCTTCCTGCTCTGTCTGTTTTCCTGCTCACTCGACATGTCTATCTGCCTACCCAGCCTGTCTGCCCATCCTTGCCCAGTCTGTCTGTCTTCCCAGCCGTGGCCAGTCTGTTCTTCTCACCCCGTCTGGCCCTCCATCACCAGCACCACTCTCTCACTGGGCCTCTTCCAGACCCCGACAGGCAACACAAATGGCGTCTGTGGCGCTCCCTGCCAGACACATGATTAGGGGCGGTTAACATTCGCCATCAGAGGTGCTATATTATAGTGGACCAAGACCAGGGACTCACTCCCTTTCTGCCAACTAACCACACCTGGCTGCCAGTGAACCGATACATCACACCAACTACCACAGACGTCCACACAACCAACAGGAGCTTTTTATAGTCTTCTTTTTACTCTAATAGTTGACGTTCACAATATTTCCTGCTTTTATTGTTCTGGTGCTTAAAGGATCCGAGCTACCATGGAAGCAGAAGAAGCCGTTTGAACGTAACGAAGAGCGGGGGGGGGGGGGGTCGTAAAACCGTGAAAGGCGCGGCCAATATTCCGATTGATGAACTGGTTTAATCTGGTGGAGCCGTGTGGAGTCAGAGAGGGAGAAGGAGTAGAGAGGGATGCGAGAGGTAGGCGGACGGAGAGAGAGAGAGAGACAGAGACAGAGCGAGAGAGAGAGAGAGGGGGGAGAGAGAGAGCGAGAGGGAGAGGGAGAGAGAGAGAGAGAGTTTTTGAGTTTTTATAAAACCTTTATTTTTTACTCAAATGTTAACATAAAATAATGACACACTGCCTTTTTAGAAATAAAACAACAAATGTAATTCCTAAACAAAAATAAATACATAACATATACATTCAACTTATTTCAGCAGCAAAAAATAATTTCCCCTCCTCTACAAAACAAAGCGCTCCTTCGTAGGCCCACTTCTCCTCAAATAATAGGAGATCTTTTACAGCTGAAAAGAACTCAAAATCTACTTTTATTCTTGCTTTCACTAAACCTTTAAAAACACATCTTACATCCTGCCCATATCCCGTTTCTATCTTATGTTTCCTACTCAGAAAAATTGACATCTTAGCTTGTCCCAAAACAAAATTTAACATTTGACATTTTCTTTTCTGTTGTTTACTATAATGAAACCCCAAAATAAAAACAGTGTTATTGAAAAACTCCCCTACAGCTTTAAACAAAGATTCCAGCATTTCCAATAGAGGTTTTATCCTCTCACACTCCATAAAACAGTGAAAAAGGGTTTCTCTTATATTACAAAAAGGACATCCATCTCTAACATCTGAGTTAATAACAGATACAAAAGCATTAACTGCAATGATGCCATGTAAAACCCTCCATTGCATATCACCAGTACCCTTTTGTAACGGTGGTTTGTACAGTGCTCTCCATGCTGGCTTTACCTTGTCATCAATGCCCAATTTTACCCTCCATGGAGTATCTTTTCTATTTTTCAATTTATCTTTATTCAACACCTTGACACACCCTCTATACAATTCCTTCCCATTCACCTCATCCAAACCCACCTCCTCCAACCCTCTCAAATCCAGCAATAACGCCTTTCTTTCTGACTCTGGGATATTTGGTGTAATCCCTAGTTTTGGAAATGAGACGTCTTCATCTTGCACAATCTTCTTGTGGCTACTAAGCATACCCCATTCTTCCGCTGACAGAGCCTTCCTACAGCTCCCCAGCATTTGTCCGACAATCCTTTCCGACCTCATCCCCAAATGTTCTGCCATCCGTCTTCTATCCATTAAGGCGGGCCCAGCCATGGCCATTAACTGTCTTAAGGTGATGATTTTCCCCTTCACCAGAATCTTGGAGAAATGTGGAACAGCTGCAGTTGTACAGTCCAGTCTTGCCCCATACACCAGAGGTTCCTCCAACAGCCAATGCACTGACTCCGCTGAAGTTCTTCTGGACACCTTCATTACGCTCCACACTCTGAGAAGGCCTCTGTAAAACGGAGGTACTCCCTCCCTAGAAATCTGGCTACTATCAACCAGAAATAAAGCCTTCTTTAAACCTAATCCTCCAACCCGCTGTAATATAAGACCTGCCACCCCTCTCCACACCACATTTTCCGGTCCATAAAGCAACCTTTGAATAAACTGAAACCGGAAAGCAGCAGCCCTACTAGCAAGATGTACAAGACCTTGTCCCCCCTCCTCTTTTGACAAATACAAAACACTTTGTGGAACCCAGTGATATTTATCCCAAAAGAAATCCACAATAATTGCCTGTATCTTAGCCAGAAGGCCAGATGGTGGTTCTAAAACTGACAACCGATGCCACAGTGCAGATGCAATCACATTGTTAACTATAATAGTACGCCCCCTATATGACATACGAGATAGTAACCAACGCCATCTCCTCATCCTCCCTTCCACCATTTCAACCACCCCACTCCAATTTTTTTCCATAGTCCCCTCATCTCCTAGGTACACTCCAAGATACTTAAAACCTCCCTTACACCATTCTAGCCCCCCTGGCAAAGCCATGATCCCCCCAGACCATTCTCCAATCTGTAAAGCACAACTCTTTTCCCAATTTACCTTTGCAGAGGATATTCCCCTAAAACGATCAACCATTAGACTCAAACTATCCACCTCCGCTTGATTTTTCACTAGCACAACTACATCATCAGCATAGGCTGAAAGACGAATAGGAGGAATATCCTCTGAAAGGCACACCCCTGCAATACGACTTCTAATGCTATTTAGTAGTGGCTCTATAGCAATAGCATATAACATCCCTGACATAGAACATCCCTGCCTAATACCTCTACACACTTTAAAAGGAGCACTCAAACCACCGTTAACTTTCAATACACTTTCAATGTCACCATATATCACCTTTATCATGGCAATAAAACCAGAGCTGAACCCAAACGCTTCAAACGTGTGCCATAAATATTGATGTTCAACTCGGTCAAATGCCTTTTCCTGATCAATTGAAATTAGACCAGCATCCAACCCAATAGCCCTAGAGACGTCCAAAAAATCACGAATCAGAGAAATGTTATCCCCTATCTGCCTGCCAGGAACACAGTAGGACTGATCCGTATGTATGATTTGCCCCATCACCTCCCTCAGCCTGTTGGACAAAGCCTTTGACAATATTTTATAATCAGTACACAATAAAGCCACCGGCCTCCAGTTCTTCACCTCCCTCGGGTCACCCTTTTTAGGCAGTAGGGTGAGGACAGCCCTTCTGCAGCTTATTGGTAGTAACCCTCCGGTTAAACTATCATTAGCTACTTCTAACCAATCCTCTCCCAACATAGCCCAAAAAGACTTAAAAAAGTCAACGGGAAGCCCATCAATGCCTGGTGCCCTTCCATTTTCCATTCCTTTTAATGCAGTGTATAAATCCTGCAAAGACAATGGTTGCTCAAGCTCAACCTGAGCTTCTGCAGGCACCTTTGGGAGCCCATCAAAGAACTGCTGTGTCACTGTTTTGTCCTCTTTGTACTCACACTTGTAGAGCTCAGCATAGAACTCTACTGCCCTCTTTCTAATTTCACTAGGGCTAGTGAGCTCTTGTCCAACAGCTGATTTGAGACAATGAATAATTTTTCTTTGTCCATTCTTTTTCTCTAAACCAAAGAAAAATTTGGATGAGGCATCCATTTCAGATATGCCCTGAAATTTACTTCTCACCAATGCCCCCTGTGCTCTGATACCCAGCAGATCTGCCAATGCAGCTTTTCTCCTCTTGAGGGCCTGAGTATGGCCTCGATCTCCTGTGGTCTCAACCAACGTCATGAGTTCCACTATTTCAATCTCTAGGGCTTTCATTGATCTGGTGATATCCTTGGTGACATTCCTCGTGTATTGATTACAAAATTGTTGAATCTGGATTTTCCCTATATCCCACCATTGTTGAAGGGATACAAAACTGGCCTTTTGAGACCTCCACCTCTCCCAAAAAAAACTGAAACAATTCCTGAAGTGAGCATCACTCAATAAAGTTATATTAAAATGCCAGTATGCGCTTTTAGGTTTTACATCGTTAATGAACACCACCTCTGTTATTAAACAATGATCAGAAAATCCCACTGGAGTTATCACACTTGATTTACAGACCTGAGATTGATGCTCAAAAACATAAAACCTATCTAACCTGGCCATAGAGATGATGTTCTCTCTCACATGCGCCCAGGTGTACTGCCTTGTTCCTCCATGTTGACTCCTCCAAATATCACACAGTTCATTTGTTACAATAAGGCGTTTTAAAAACGTCCTTGAGGCTATATGAGGTTCTTGGTGATTTCTATCTAAATCACTAACTGTGCAGTTAAAATCCCCAGCAATAAACAAATAATCTTCTTTGTTACATTTCTCAATGGTATTTGATAATGTCTCTAAAAAACATACCCTCTCAACTGTCACCACTGGGGCATATACATTTATCAGACACATATTGATGTTTTCATACCTTGCTCTAACTTTTAATAACCTCCCCTCAACTACCTCTTCAACCTCATATGACAAAGGCAAAAACCCTTTTGAGAACAAGATAACCACACCCCCACTTTTTGAGTTTTTATGACTACACACCACTGTCCCCCCCCACTCCTGTTGCCACATAACTTCATTTTCCAAATTACTATGCGTTTCTTGTAGAAAAATTATGTCACTTCCCTTTCCCCTCATTAACTCATACACCATGGCTCTTTTTTTAACATCTCTTGCCCCATTTACGTTTAAAGAAGAGATCTTAAAACTGCTCATGGATAAGAAAAAAATACAGAGGAAGATACAGCCACCACATCTCTTTACAGAGTTAAAACTGCAACTGAACTCTTTCATTTTCTTTAGAATTTGCATCACTTATTACTCTCGTGACCACTTTCTTGAGTCTAGCAATTTCAGGGCTTTTCAAACCTCCCCCTGTAATTTTTGACATCAGAAACTTTGCTGATTCAATAAACAATTCACGTTCAGGGAAAAAATCAGTTACATTGTAATCCTGCATATATTTCTTCCCTTTTGTCAACTTCAGAAATTGACGTATCTTCTCAATCCCATACCTCCCTTCCACCCCATCTATCTCACTATATTGTTGTGACGCGTCAGATGACTCACTCTCGCTATCCTCCCCAGAAGAAAACCCCATCTCTACAACCTGTTCATCTTCACCTGATTTATCCATCTCTACCTTTCTCTTAGAATTAGACCCTTCACCACCCCTTAAATTCTTCCTTTTACTCCTCGGTATTTTGAAAACATCCGCTTCCTTTTCCGTTATTTCAATCTCCTCTTGACCTCCAATTTCATTTTCCAGCACCACCTCAGCGACAGCAGTCGCAATCTCACCTAGTGTTTCCCCTCCCTCTTTGTTCTGATCTACCACAATTGCCCCCGTATCCACAATGCCTTCCTCTCCTACTTTTCCAACCACATCTGCCCACCTTCTCTCTTCCCCTACACCTGTAGTATTTTCATCCCTTCGCTGTGGTACGTTAGTTGCACCCGCACTAAAGCTACTACCAGGCTCAGCGCGTTCATTCTCGGGACAATTACGCACCAAATGCCCCTCTCTTCCACATCCAAAACATTTCATTGATTCAGTAGATGCATAGAATACATAATCAAATCCATCAATCTTAAAACTAAACGCTAAATTCAGTTCATCTCCTTCCTTTTTTAAAATCATATGCACTTGTCTCCTATGAGACACGACATGTTTCAACAACGGAGATTTGCATCCAAAAAGAACCTTCTTTATTGTAGATACGATTTGACCATGACGAGATAACTCTCGCTCTAACACTTCATCTCTAACAAATGGTGGCACGTTAGAAAGCATAACTTTCTTCGCCGGATTCATAAGCGGAAATACCGGCGTCTGTGTCTCCCGCAACACAACACCCCTCTCAACTATCTTATTCACCTTTTCAATTGAATCTAAGAATATCACTACAGCGCTATTCATCCTTGAGGCTGATTTGATGCTATCATACCCAATGATAGCACCCACAGCCAAGCTACATTCTTCCACTGAACACCCAGCCGCAGCAGGAATTTTTACTCCATGCCTCCGACTAAGTTTTTCAAACTCTACATTTCCGCGAGTGGCCATTGCAACCAGCCCCACCCGCTGGTTGTGCCCTCGCGAAAAACCAACCTCAAAGATCCCACCACCCCTATACGTGCTTAGTGATAGTTAAACAATATACCCTTAAAACAACTAAACTAATCAATATATATATATGTACATACCAAAACCCAATAGAGTGAAAAGAAATTTCATTCGCGCTCACAAACACTCTGCTTGACGACTCACTCCCAGCATGCACTCCGACGAGAGAGAGAGAGAGAGAGAGAGAGAGAGAGAGAGAGAGAGAGAGAGAGGGGATGGAGGGATGAGAGAAGTAGGCGGAAAGAGAGAGAGAGAGAGAGGGAGACAGACAGACAGAGTAGAGAGGGATGAGAGAGGTAGGCGGAGAGAGAGAGAGAGACAGACAGAGTAGAGAGGATGAGAGAGGTAGGTGGAGAGAGAGAGAGAGAGAGACAGACAGAGTAGAGAGGGATGAGAGAGGTAGGCGGAGAGAGAGAGAGAGACAGACAGAGTAGAGAGGGATGAGAGAGGTAGGTGGAGAGAGAGAGAGACAGACAGACAGAGTAGAGAGGGATGAGAGAGGTAGGCGGAGAGAGAGAGAGACAGACAGACAGACGCAGAGAAAGGAGAGAGGGAGGGAGAGAGAGACAGACAGAGTAGAGAGGATGAGAGAGGTAGGTGGAGAGAGAGAGAGAGAGAGACAGACAGACAGAGTAGAGAGGGATGAGAGAGGTAGGTGGAGAGAGAGAGAGACAGACAGACAGACGCAGAGAGAGGAGAGAGGGAGGGAGAGAGTACGTCACTAGAACCGAAGCAGAGGGGAGAGAAAAAGAAGAAAAAACATGAATAGAACATTCTCAACTGTGAGTCAGCTGACTGTTCAAAAGTCATAACTGTTACCTGCCTCTGACGTCCTGAGCTGCTCCATAGACTCCCAACCAATTACTCTGCCTGTTCTAAGGAGAGTGTTGAGTCATCGTGACATCGTGGCTCTCTCCCCTGATGTGTGGAGAGACGTGAACGACTTGCGTCGTGTCTGGTGAAGGCTGCTGGGAAGGCTGCTGTTTGACGTTACTAAAACGGCCCTCTGGCATAAAAGCCATTATGAATGAGTCATATATGTGTTTATTTATTTTAGAGCTTTGTGATGGTCCCTATTATGAATGACTGAATATCAGAGCCGATGTTTCTTGAATAACCGGAATATTGAAGCTCAATGGAGATATTCATCACTCACAGTGGCACATTTGATTCTTTATTCCCATAAGAATGTGCCCCAACCTGGAAATGATTCCTTTCGTTGTTGAAAGTAAGGATTACTATGTGGGTGGAGGACTTAAATGATTGAGTTGAATAAAAGTCACTGATCCTAATGACGAAGATTGGTAGCCACTTGTTTGGTCTTCCAAATCGTGATAGTTTATAATAGTTTAACAGGTGTCATTAACTCCACCTAATTAGCATATACATGGTGTAAATATTATGTAAATTACCATGCTATATTATCTAGTTGAGTTAGTCAATTTCCGAAGCCAAGACTTTGTTCTCCTGCTTCAACTCTCAAACCTTTCTTCATCCCTTTCCCCATCTGTCACATCCACCTGAGACTCTTCTTGATTTACCTGTCTGTACAGTCCCTTTCAGTTCTAAATCCTTTTTATTATTCTTATCATTCTCCACCATTACATACTTGGACAATAAATTCCTCATTCCTGGTCCCTTCCTCTTGTGTAAACTCTCATGTCTTCTCTCCATACACACCCCGAGAGTTTCTTGGTCGTAATTTAAGCTCTTCGTCATTTGATCTTTGTCAGGTTTCTTCTCTCTGACGCACATAAAGTCAGTTTATTTCCTACGTGTAGGCTAAATGTCATCTTACTCAGATGTCGCCCTGTTGTATAAACCATCCTGTCACTACACACTGCCCCTTTTGTACACTGCCTAGCTCTCCCTGCTCTCTTGCCCACATCCCTTCAAACAGATTCATACATGCAGCAACGATTCCCTTCAAAACCCCTGACCCGAATGCCCTCCTCTTCTTTGTACCTACCCTGCACCATCCCCTACCCTTGTTCTGAGGGCCATCATTTCAATTTCTGACCAACCATGTCCCCTATACTTCCCATTGCTTAACATAATTCATATTTTTCTCTCTCCCATACCTAATGCATGTCATTGGACCCATTCATGTGGACCTAATGTAAATGTAATGGTTGTCTGTTTCTAAAAAAGCCGTTCCAGAGCTAGCACACCTGATTCAACTTGTTAATTAAGACAATAATAAAACCTCTTTAATTTTAACAATATAATATGGCTATTAAACCAGAATAGGAAAACCTGTATGGTTCTACAAAGAGCCTATGAGATGATTGAGAAAGGTTCTTTATAAAAACCATTTTCCATCAAGGTTCTATAAAGATCCAATTCAAACATGGTTTTATACTGTCTCAAAAAGTGTTCTAACCATAGCAAAATCTTTTTGGGGGGCTATAATATAAATTTTTTTGAATGGTTCTTTATAGAACCTTGGGAAAGGGTTCTTTATAGCACCATACGAGTTCCAGTTAGAACCTTATGAGCATTATTCTTTGTAGAACCTTCAAATAAAGGTTGGTTACAAGCCAAAGAACCCATATATGCCACTATATCGAACCATTTGTTTTTAGTGTGTATGTTTCATTTTGTTTATTCATTTTGCTCAATACATTTAGTTGAAATCCCATTTGACATTTGGAGGCTATGAAGTACATGTCAGGCATTCAATGAGTTGTTTTATAAAAGCTTGACGTATATAATAGAGGATTTACATGAAAGGAGGGCATATCACACTACAAGTCTTCTCAAATTCTTTATACAATCTGGCTGTTCATCCCAACAACCATGGCAACTGTAACCTAAATGAAATAGATCACCCGGTCCATTGTAACCTATTTGGTAAACCTTGTGCTGTCAGGAACATCATTTTCTATCAAGACAAATGAATGACTTTGAAAGTCCTTTAGGCATAAACTGTCCTTTAAAGTTAAGAGGAAATTGTGTAGGCTATTTTCAGTCTCATGTGTGGTCATCATTCTATGTAAGAATGGAAATCTCCAATTAAACATTGAACCTGAGTTTCACATAGGTTTATTATCGTGAGATGAATCATGCGTTATCTCTGTGGGTTAGAGGTTCATCATGTGATGACTTCACAAGAAATGCCCCTAATAAACATCGAATTACTGTAATTTTGGAATGGCTGGTTGCAGTTATGACATGATGCAGGCCTAGTCTACGATATAATTGTTCCTCAAATTGGCCATGTAGATCCCTTTGCTGAATTTTTTTTATAAGTGACATTGAGCTTTCAGTTGCTGAAAGGGTCTGTTCATTCTGTCGGGTTATTCTCCGAACTGAATGAGCATCGTATGGAGTTTGCATGGACATGATAACATATTAATTGGACTGCACGTGCATCGCGTTCCCTTGAACCTTTGAACATGTGCCACGCGCAAGTTGAAAGACAGTGAAGTGGAAATGATGTGTTGGTGTCCATTTTTATCATTCCAATTACATCCAGTGTTACATCTTTAACTGATATGGCTCATAAATTGTAATATTACGCAAAGCCTATACAAGATAGGTGATACGACAGTCGCAGCCTTTTGGTGACATACAAATATGATTTTTCCATGGGCATATCAAGGATCAGGTGTGATTGGAGAATAGTGTATCTACTAAAAAAAGATGGCAAAACTTCGTTTCAAATGGCTTTCAACCAAATAAGTGTATTTGAGTATTGTGGCCCTTGCAGTAAACGGTATTTATTGTGAAGAAGATTGCGAATGTTATAGAATTGCTGTTTTTTGTGACCGCTCAAAGCTCACTGCTCGAGCCACGATGACAATGCGTTGTGGTCTTTCCTTTGAACCTATTGAAAAGGAATGAATGTTTTGATAGCCAGCGTGAGTATGGGAGTGAATTTGTGCGCAAATACTCTTGTGAAGCTGGTCGTTCAACTAGTTCATGTGATATTTGTCTGGCGTTTTGAGCTCATTGCCTTATAAGGAAAGGAAGTCGTGCCTGTCTGCAATAGGCTGAACATTGCCGCCTGCATGAACTGTTCTCCTTTAACCCTTGAGCTGCTGAATTTTATTTAGGTTTAAAATTATACTCGACGCTCGCGCCTTTATACCGAAAACATATAACGAAATAAATAACAATGTAGACAAATACCAATAATTGTACAATGTGTAAGACTTATACAATATAACAGGTCATTTGACAAGCCAAATCTACGCGTGTATGTGTGTGCGTGTGTGTGTGCGCGCCCGCGTGTGTGTACAACCGTGCGTGTGCGGTGACTACAGCCTACTTGTCAACATGTTCAACCTTTTTTCATGTGAAACGGGCATAAGACACACACGAACCACAACCAGCGGCAATAACTGTGCTGTTGTAAGGTGCAAAAAAGCAAAGACACATTATGTTGCCTTTTCTATGTGCCAGAGGTAGGCCCATGCGTCTGTCGCCCAAGTGATAACGCAGCGGCTGGTGCCCGTCAAAGTCGGATGGCAGAAATAAACGCGGTGGAAGAAATGCCAACCGGGTTTAAGACTAACTGATGTGACCTACATATCTCTGACACAACCACGGGCCATTGATGTGCAGAGAAATGTCACTAGATGCCCCGTACCGCGACACTGGCTGTCGAAAATGGCTTTACATATGACCTTGTATTAAAGAAGGACAGATCATATCGATGGAGAGGGTAGATATTTATGGAAAATGCCTACCAGAACGACGCAGCCTTGCTCAGCCATTGGGTATGTTACCCAAGTCACTAAGGCGAATAGCAAAGCTCACGTTTATGGAATTTCTTTCAAAGATCCCCGTGTGAAGTCTTTGGAAAACGATCATAAATAACCTGGGAAATCCAGATTACAGTTATCACAATCCTATGAGGGTGATGATGGTTATTATTAGTATAATGTTTCAATTAGATGGGGTACTGATTAATACAATCTTCTATAGCTTAATCAGTGTGCATAATGTTGGTTTTCTATCGTGGTTAAATGCTCAGGGTACCATTTATTGTATCATTCAGTTATGGGCTACATAGGGCCTACCATACCCATAATTAACTGTTGCATATATTTGTTTTGGTGTGGGACCCCAACGTTGAATTTCAGTAGGCCTATTGATGATGAGTCGCACACCAATGACAATCACTTCATTTATCCATCGGTTTCAGCCTTTAAGGAAATCATGGGTGTGTCCTTTAGAAATATCTACCATACACTTGTGAAAATGTTAATGAATACGTTAACAAATAGGCTACATTAATTCAAATAGATCAAAGGAAATGGGCATGGAGCCTTGATTCCTTTTTTCGTGATTTGGATGACATGCGTAAAAGGCAAATATTCAGTTACAATTCCCAATTTGACATATCATAAAACAACATTATACTTTTCATAGTACCCTCTTGCAGTTCCATTTCACCCTACACATCCATGGGCTAAAGCATGAAACTGCCCCAGCCCCCAAAAGCGCCTCCTCCTCCTGACGTCACGTCAATGGCTCTTTGCGTTAACAGTTTTCTGCGACCCCTTCTCGTGTGCAAAGCAAAACGTATCGCACTGCTACTGCCAACGAATTCCAAATAGAGTGAGAGGGAAAGAGAGGGAAGATCGGAGAGAAGGGAAATCTCCCGTATCAATTTGAACGACGGAAAAACAGCGCACACGGGGGAAGGGTGACATTTTCTACAGGGATTGGAAGAGAAACCTTCCCTTTGCATCGAAAATGGAGCTACCCGCCGCGGGAGAGCACGTATTTGCGGTGGAGAGCATCGAGAAGAAGCGGAATCGAAAGGTTTGAAAACACTTCAAATATATGACTGCTCAATATCCACAAACAGGGTTCTTTGGTGTCACTATACAATATATTGCGTAATTGATGGAAGTAAATTATGTTGTTGTTGTGTTTTTGCAGATAGACTATAATGTCAAAGAACCGCTTATAATCAAATGAACCAATATGTTCTCTCATCTGCGTATAGGGGAGGATGGAATACCTAGTCAAGTGGCGAGGATGGTCTCCAAAGTAAGTTACCTTTTAAAATACTATAGCATACTTTAGTACTACCTTAGTAATGCAAATTAATATTTCAAGTTTTCAAGTGTGTGTGTGGCGCGGGTGCGTCTTTGCGCACGTTGAAGATAATGTTTGATTCGATCGATGGCGTTTAGGATGCTATCACTAATTGATGTGTTAAGTGAAAATTAAGGTAACGTGGGGTAACTAGCCCCCCAATAACATGTTCTAGTAATTAGCTCTTAAAAGCTATAATCTATGTATCTTATTTAAGTTAAATAAATCAAATATTGAACCAAAATGGCATTGCACATCTCACTATTAATATCCTCACTATGATGAGGTTTTGATGTAAGGTTCCTCTTCTCCTTTTCACACCAAATCATGTCCAAATGCTACAGTATATAGAAAAAACTGACTGTGTAACTCATTGGAGTTATTTGCAGATGACTTGGACATGCTAAGTTAGGTACCATTATCTTGCATTGGATTGCCCTAATGGTACATCTATAAAAAGTGTATAGGTCTAATGTAATTTGAATATATTTGTACGTTTTTTCTAAATGACAATCATTAGATCACCTTACCTCAGAATCGTTTTGTTCGAGTGACTTCAAAAAAAAAGTAGATTAGACAGGTGACAAAGTGGTTTCTGTGAGAAATGTAGGGGGGGCAGTTACTCCGGGGACTTGTTACCCCACGTTACCCTAATCGCCCTCATAGAGTTGCTGTTTTGCTTGTGCTGACTTTGTGAAGTATACTTCCTAGCAATTATTAACACTTTATAATGACCTATTTCCAGAGTATAGGCTACACTTTGCTCTTACTTTATTACACATTTATCAATAATGTTTATGTTTCGTATGTAGGCCTATTTCGTCAAGACTGACTGCTAACTGTTAACCTAACCTGATTACAGAAGTTGCCTAGCTACTTTACAATGGATTCTGTCTGCAACCAAGCGTATGACGGTCACATTTGATATATGGTTGTAGTTTGGTTGATAGAAGGCGACCTCTGCTGATGTTGATATTAATTAATCTCTCTCTCTCTCTCTCTCTCTCTCTCTCTCATATAGATATAACACGTGGGAACCAGAAGAAAACATTCTCGACCCGCGGCTGCTTGACGCTTTCCAAAACAGGTGAGTTTGCCAGACTCGATTTGACGTGACAACCTTACGTAGTCAATGGGGGTGGTTGGCACACATCGGATTGAAAACATTTTGTAAAGATTGCTTGCGTATGACTGTTACAATTTCGTGGTCGACCATATTGGACATTGAATTGTCCCTATGTGATATTCTTAGGCCTATAACAATAGATGGATTGATTTTGAGTTTGCCCATGCCACAATAGGCTATCATCTTTCACAGGCTATATGCTTATCCAGACACCAGGCCCAAACATTCCTTGACTGCATGCTTTGTCTTATCCCCCCCATCCCCGCTTCAACTCAGCATGTATTGGATGAGGAAGGCACTGATAACAACATTAGATAGACAAAAAGTGCACTAGTAATTAGTAATAGTAATTAGTCATTAGTAATAGGCAACGTCTCTGTAACAACCGTAGAAGCATTCCCTTGAAGACACTGTGTGCCTTTTCAAGATGCCTTGTTTGCTGGACAAGCGTTACTATTAACCGGTAATTGCTAAACCTCCTGTGGGGGTTTTCTGGACGTGAACACACAACTACAACTGCACTATGGCGCAAAAACCATGCAGTGACTCGGCTCGTGGTCGGGTTTGCTGTCATCCTCTCCCGCAGTGTGCGCAAACCAGCTTTTAAGAGAGACAGGTCACTCAGTAGGGAAAATGTCGGACAGAGGGCAGTGTCTGTTTTCGCCATTATCTCTGTCTCTGAACGGGGGAGTTTTTTATTGTAGCTAATTACGTGACTCTCCAGGGGGCATCACCGGGCAGAGTACCAGGCTATGAAAATATACGGTAATTAGATGTGCGCAAGGAGGGGGGGGGGGGGGGGGGGGTATTGACTTACTGCTCTAGAGTAAGCATGGAAAACAGTGGGCTATAGGAAAAATATCCTATCCACCCGTTACATAGTCTATAGATGCGTAGTTAATTTAAGCCCTGAATCTATTCCATCCTTCTATGAATGGAATGTTGAACTAAAAACTATTCATTGCATGTGGAAATGATTTTGGAGTAATGCAGATATAGTCGGGCCTAAACCATATTTGACATGAGAAGGACTTTGATATACAGTAATACCTGGTAAACAAGTAATACGGATAGAAGCCTGTAGGCCCTGCACTACATAAAGGATAAAGTTTGTAATTCATGTCTCGTGGGTTCAGTTAGAGGATCTAGTGGTAAACAGGGGGATTTGACTGAGGGGTATTCCACTGATGATTCATGTCACCAATTAGGATGAAATGGTGCATGGGATTTCCCCCATAAATGACTGCATTGCATTACGCTATTTCATTATTAGTACATCACCGTTATTGTGGATGGTTTGAGTGACACGGTGGCGGTTTCTGCCTTTCACAGGGAGAGATACGAGCAGCTTATGGGATATCGCAAAAGAGGGCCAAAGCCAAAGCACCTGATGGGCCAGGTGAGTCTTCACATATTTTGGAGGGGACAATTAACTCCTGTATTACGATACATTTGATCAAATAAATGCTACAATTCTGTATGAAAGGCCCTCACAGAACTAAACACCAGTTTAGAACTAAACACCAGTTTAGAACTAAACACCAGTTTAGGGCTCAGGACTCACCCAAAGGTCATCTAGAGGAACACCATTTGATGATAGCATTTTCCCAACCTTCATTACAGAGAGAAAATCAGTCAGATGGGGATGTCAACAAGTCTATCAGTTAACTAACGGCTGTGTTTTTCTCAGGTCCCTTCCTTTGCCCGGAGATCCAGCGTCCTCTCAGGCCTTCAGGAGACCACCCTGGACGAGGACAACCGGCAGCAAGTGGACCCCATCCAGACAGTGCGCTCGCAGACCCAGCAGTACCAGCTGAACAGCAAGAAGCACCACCAGTACCAGCCCCTGCTGGCCAAGGAGAGGGAGGCCGAGCAGCAGGCCAACGGAAAGAAGAAGCTCTACTACCAGCTCAACAGCAAGAAACATCACCACTACCAGCCTGACCCCAAGATGTACGACAGCACCCAGTGCATGAAGCCAAGGGAGGCCACCAAAGCTCCGGAACTGCCCACCAACCACAGCTGGAACCTGCCTCCCGCGCTGCAGCAGAAGTGGGTCCGGGACAAGGACTCTGGTTGCCTGAGCAAAGTCAAGGATATCACCATGGAGCTAAAGAAGCTTCCGGCTCACCTCAACGGCCCCAGTGGCGAATCGGAGCAGAGCAAGGCCACGGCCAAAGAGGACGCACCGCTGCTGGAGGCCGACAGTGTCAGCGACAGCAAGCTGAAGATCGTCAAGAACAAAAACAAGAACGGACGCATCGTCATTGTCATGAGCAAGTACATGGAGAACGGCATGCAGGCGGCGAGGATTAAAAACGGAGATGTGGAAACCCTTGACGAGCCGCAGCCGGACAATGATGATGATGCTGCAGAAAATCAACTTGAAAAGATGAGGCTCGTCCAGAAACTGGGTCTCACCAACGGATTTGCGAAAGACTGCAACAAAGGGTCTAACAGATCTAACGTATTTAAGTGTCCTGCTGACAAGGTCGACTCGCCCAAAATGGGGCTTAGTGCGACAGAGCAGAATAAACATTTCAATGTCAGGGTTCAGAAGGAGGCTACAGAGGATCAGCCCCTGCAGCTGACCAACAAACCTAACCTTGCCCCTTGGCCCATTGAGATGGGGGTTCATAGGACTCAGCCAGGAAAGGGCTCTTCTCCAGCCCTCAAACGTCACCTTTCGGAGGCAGACAAGGGCGAGGACCGGGGTGGCTGTAAACAGTTTCTAAACTCCCGGAGTATCAGTATACCCTGCACTGTTTCCTCACCTCCTCAAAGCAACTCCACGGACCAAAATGGCCACCATAGCCACAATGGCCAGCGGGACTACGACTTCCTGGAGTCTAACCAGGACGAGCCCATGGACCTCAGCTGTGTGAGGTCCAGACGGGAGGCTCCAGTTCCCACAGAGACACAGGTGGCTCCTTCTGCCGAGGAGGAGAAGACTGCCGAACAGACAAAACCGCCATTGGCTATCACAACAGAACAGACTGTGGAGGAGGAGCCTTTTCCTTCATTCAAGCCTTTCCTTGGGAATATAGTCATCACGGATATTACAACAAACTGTCTCACGGTGACATTTAAGGAATACGTTACAGTGTAACGAAGCTGACAAAAGACGATCTGAGGACGAGGGATTAACAGCAACTGTGTGAATTTGTACAAATGTGTGTTGGAACATATTGGTATTTTCAGATGTT
Source organism: Oncorhynchus clarkii lewisi (assembly GCF_045791955.1). Taxonomy (NCBI): domain Eukaryota; kingdom Metazoa; phylum Chordata; class Actinopteri; order Salmoniformes; family Salmonidae; genus Oncorhynchus; species Oncorhynchus clarkii. Next base: position 24,100,480 of record NC_092159.1, on the reverse strand, counting down.
TGAATGTAAATAACAACCTTTAAAGTTTGCATTAAGTGGGGTTGTGATTCATTTTGTTTGGGGGTTCCTAACCCTCCTATAATTTGCATGTACGTAACTTTGTCTATCATTCTCTAAATGAGACCCAGAGTTTTTGTCATACTTGGCGATGTAGGCTTCTAATTGAGTTACAAACTACTTTAGCACATGCTATTTTGACACATGGTATCAGGGCTCAGTGAAAAAGCACTTACTCATGTAAATATGATTGACTTTTGACAAAGGCTTTATATCCGCTTTGGTTTACAGTCTTTGTTTCAGGTCTATATATTGAGAAAGAAAAAGTCTATGTATTGATTATTGGTAAATGACACCCTCTAAATGACACCCTCTCTTGTGTGTGTGTGTCTGTGCGTTCATGTGTAGCGACGTTGCAAAATGACGGGCAGTGTGTGCGCATGTACAGTACCAGACAAACATTTGGACACACCTACTCATTCAAGGGTTTTTATTTCTTTATTTTTTTTACTATTCTCTACATTGTAGAGTAATAGTGAAGACATCAACACTATGAAATAACACATGTGGAATCATGTAGTAACCCCAAAAAAGTGTTTTATATATTATATTTTAGATTTGTCAAAGTAGCCACCCTTTTGCTTTGATGACAGCTTTGCACACTCGTGGCATTCTCTCAACCAGCTTCATGAGGAATGATTTTCCAACAGTCTTGAAGATGTTCCCACATATTCTGAGCTTTTCCTCCACTCTGGGGTCCAACTCATCCCAATCTATCTCAATTGGGTTGAGGTCGGGTGATTGTGTAGGCCAGGTCATCATTCTTGGTCCAATAGCCCTTACACAGCCTGGAGGTGTGTTTTGGGTCATTGTCCTGTTCAAAAACAAATGATAGTCCCACTAAGCGCAAACCAGATGGGACGGCGTGTTGCTGCCAAATGTTGTGGTAGCTTTGAATTCTAAATAAATAACTGACATTGTCACCAGCAAAGCACCATCACACCTCCTCCATGCTTCACGGTGGGAACCACACATGCGGAGAGCATCTGTTCACCTACTCTGCGTCTCACAAAGACACAGTTGGAACTAAAAATCTCAAATTTGGACTCATCAGACCAAAGGACCGATTTCCACCGGTGTAATGTCCATTGCTCGTGTGTCTTGGCCCAAGCAAGTCTCTTCTTCTTATTGGTGTTCTTTATTAGTAGTTTCTTTGCAGCAATTTGACCATGAAGACCTGATTCACACAGTCTCATCTGAACAGTTGATGTTGAAATGTGTCTGTTACTCGAATTCTGTGAAGCATTTATTTGGGCTGCAATTTCTGAGGCTGGTAACTCTAATGAACTTATCCTGTGCAGCAGAGGTAACTCTGGGCCTTCCTTTCCTGTGGCGGTCCTCGTGAGAGCCAGTTTCATCATAGCGCTTGATGGTTTTTGCGACTGAACTTGAAGAAACTTTCAATGTTCTTGGCTGACCTTCATGTCTTAAAGTAATGATGGACTGTCGTTTCTCTTTGCTCATTTGAGCTGTTCTTGCCATAATTTGGACTTGGTCTTTTACCAAATAGGGCTATCTTCTGTATACCAACCCTACCTTGTCACAACACAACTGATTGGCTCAAACGCATTAAGAAGGAAAGAAGTTCCACAAATTAACTTTTAACAAGGCGCACCTATTAATTGAAATGCAATCCAGGTGGCTACCTCATGAAGCTGGTTGAGAGAATGCCAAGAGTGTGCAAAGCTGGGGTGGCTACCTTGAAGAATCTCAAAAGAAAATATATTTTGATTTGATTAACACTTTTTTGGTTACTACATGATTCCATATGTGTTATTTAATAGTTTTGATGTCTTCACTATTATTCTACAATGTAGAAAATAGTTCAAATAAAGAAAAGCCATAGAATAAGAAGGTGTGTCCAAACTTTTGACTGGTACTGTATGTGTGTGTGTGTTTGCAAGATGGACAGATTCAAACTAGGAAGGTAGAAGTCTGTTGCTTGGACAGATCGTGCCTCGTGAGACGACAGGGAGAGCCAAACAAACAGTGCCTCCCGGGTCAAACTGCACAAGTCAATGAAGGACCTTGGAGTTAACATGTACTTTGCACTGTTGTAGGCTGGCTGAGGGGGGTGAATGGCTGCTGCGAAGGGGATGGCCTTAGCCTCTTATCTGAGGGTAACGTTTAGGAAGATAGATATTCAATATTATTGTAAATATGTGAAAGACCCACTGATATCATTCATTCCCTGTAGCGCTGTAACAATGTGGCATTTTAGATATCAATTCAAGTCCCATTGGCCTAGCTCTTTCTTCAAGACCCATAACATGGATACTATTCATTTTAAAACCATTCTATGTTTATAATTGATCCTATTTATTGTAGCTATTCACTATTAATGTGGAACATGAAGGGAAGTTGGAAATGATTTATGTAGTATTCATTTTTAGAAGGTCGTGTAGGCCAACTAACAATCACATTCATCCCTGACGTTTTGTTGGAACTAATGATGACTTCGCCTACATGTCATATTCAGAATGTAAACTACAGTTAACACAGGTGGCCTTTCCTGTTCAATGCATTTAAGGAAATGTCCGGCTACTCTTTGATTCACCCTGTTTTCTTCACTCTCCGTTATAGCTAGAAGTACAGAAGTAATTATGAATCCCTGTTCTCATAGCCTACACTCTAATGCTTATGCGTTTGATAGGCCTGTGGCCTTTTGTGGGCGTATACCGCTGTTAATGTTTCAATGGCATTCAGTGTTTTCATTGCAAGGGCAAGGTATATGGTATCCTAGGCTAGTCTATAGCCTATATTGGTATCATCAAAAAACATGAATTCATGGGACCTTCTCAATGTTCTGTTTGAAACCCCTTTTCAGCACTTGGTTTTATCAAATATGCATTGTAACTGCTTTAAGAGGGACTTTGTTGTTCATGTGAGCAGACTAAACTGAAAAGGCTTCTCCTGATGTGTTTGGCAAGAATAAAATGGTAAGAAAGTTATGTGCCGAATCTCTCTTCTTTATGGGCTACGTGACTGTGCATGATCAGATGTTGGGGTGATACAGATCTACATTGTCTCAAGGGTGTCTTCAGGTGAGCAAAAGACGATGAACTGCGGTCTTGCAACACAATCTTGTAGAAACCGCATTGCTTGCTTCTTGCACTGGCACTCATCACAGGCAGGAGGTTCAAATAGATGCAGAACTAACCTCGCTTCCTGGCCTGCTGCAGGGCTGGCCCTAGCCTTTTGAGACCCTAAGTGAAATTTTGTTGGATGCCCCATCTTTCAGTGTTGGAGCGTGCCCCTGGCTATCCGTAAATTACAATAAACAAGAACATTATGCAGTCTGGTTTGCTTAATATAATGAATATGAAATGATTCATACTTTTGACACTTAAGTATATTTTAGCAATTACATTTATTTTTGATACTTAACTATGTTTCAAACTAAATAGTTTGAGACTTACTTGAGTAGTATTTTACTGAGTGACTAACTTTTACTTCAATAATTTTCTATTAAGGTATCTATACTTAACAGGTAATTAAAGAGCAGCAGTAAAATAACAATAGTGAGACTATATACAGGGGGGGTACCGGTACAGAGTCAGTGTGCGGGGGCACTGGTTAGTTGAGGCAATATGTACATGTAGGTGGAGTTAATAAAGTGACTATGTATAGATGATAACAACAGAGAGTAGCAGCAGTGTAAAGGAGGAGGGGGGGGGGGGCACTGGTTAGTTGAGGCAATATGTACATGTAGATAGAGTTAGTAAAGTGACTATGTATAGATGATAACAACAGAGAGTAGCAGCGGTGTAAAGGAGGGAGGGGGGGCACTGGTTAGTTGAGGCAATATGTACATGTAGATAGAGTTAGTAAAGTGACTATGTATAGATGATAACAACAGAGAGTAGCAGCGGTGTAAAGGGGGGGGGGGGGGGGGCAATGCAAATAGTCTGGGTAGCCATTTGATTAGATGTTCAGGAGTCTTATGACTTGGGGGTAGAAGCTGTTTAGGAGCCTCTTGGACCTAGACTTGGTGCTCTGGTACTGCTTGCTGTGCGGTATCAGAGAAAACACTCTATGACTAGGGTGGCTGGAGTCTTTGACAATATTTAGGGCCTTCCTCTGACATTGCCTGGTATAGAGGTCCTGGAAGCTTGGCCCCAGTGATGTACTGGGCTGTTCGTACTACCCTCTGTACTGCCTTGCAGTCGGAGGCCGAGCACAAAGGTTGGCAGCAAGTCTAGACAACTCCGTAGACATGTGTTGGTCACACTCATTATGCAATAGTGCTTTAAGATGTGTCAAAGGCGTTGGGGCAAATGCATGTAGGCCTAAGGACAATCACAGTAACCTAACTGCTCTTTTACAATAAGCCCTCCTAGTTTCAGATGACATCTCATCCATGGTCAGTTTAAAATATATATATATATATATATATGTTGAAGGACAGTATCTTATCTAATTCCTTATTCCAAGCTGACTAAACTCAACTCTATTGTGAAGCTTGTTTCTGATGAACTCCACCAACTCCACCTATTCACCCAATGTCAATACTTCAGCATGTTTTCATTATGAAACGCTTACCTTGTACCTGTGTTTGTCCTCTGTCGTTGCATGCCTTTCTTTGTTTGCTGAAATCAATATTTTTTTTAATAAAACGTTAATCAAATACAACCACTGACTGTTTCCTTGTTGGGATTCAATTAGCGCATGCACATTTGTGCTGAGTTCCCATCTTAGAGTAACAGCAATGAGCAAAATGTCTGCGGTTGTATATGATTCATGTTTATTGAAAAAGTATGGATTCCAGCAAACAAAGAAAGGCATGCAACGACAGAGGACAAACACATGTACAAGGTAAGCGTTTTATAATGTTGCAAACATTTTGTATCGACCTTGGGCAAATGGAAGTAGTCAGAGCTGAATTCCACAAAGCTTGGTCTCTACTCAACTCTGTTGCTGGAGTTAATCAGAGACTTCCTTCGTGGTGGAGTTGAGTTTAGTCAGCTACCTTATTCCAGGGTACAACCCCATAATCCATGGTTGTTGTTCACATGTGAGGAAATGACTGAGTTTCTAGCCTAGGCCTATGAAATCCACCTTGGATGCATATGGTTTCATTCCCAATGTGTATGAACCTGTCCAACAAAACTGTTTGTCTATATGCAACTGAAGCTAGAAAGCCTATTAATCAACACCTGTAAGGCTAATGAGGCCTTTATCGCCTATGTAGGCTAATTTGCAAGCATATTAATTTGTTTTGTTGCAATCGGGTGGCTACACAGGCTTGTAGTCTACTTGTAGAAGTTGGCACAAGAATTCCCCCCAAAAAACATTCACTGGGTGGCATTATTGAAGAATTAAAATTGCTATAGAATTATAGGCTGCAGACCGATTTCCATCGAGATGATTTACCATGGTGCGTCATTGAACCATTTATATTGAAGGAATAAATTGATATGCCTCCTATAATTGCTCATAAATGAACTTAACTTTGGAAACTATGCAGAGACAATTAAATCTATAGGCTACGCTCAAATAGCTTACACAATGTAAGTGGGGGTGACAATGTTTAGCTGATCAGATGTAGGCCTAAGAAGGCTACATGACCCGAAAAAAGCCACATTTTCATAAATCAGTCGTTGCCCACAATAATGGAATTAATAGGGCCAAACAATAATACCGCTGCAAATATCTCGCTCTTCAACTAGCCAACTTGATCTGCCTCCCCATGCCAACTCTTCTCCCCCGCCAATCCATTCTCATAAATTATTTTGAAACCTTTTGAAGTTATATGGACAATGTGGTACCAAATTGTAAAGAGCAGAGTATCTAGTTAAAAAGTGACCGGGTTTATATGGCATGTTTTGTTGGCCTAATCATTTTTCCGAATTGCAGAGATTGCTGCAATGATTTTGCATGCACCTTTGACATGAATCTTTTCCCGAAAAGGAAAACGTGTGTCCCTGCCCTAAAAACATGTTCGATTAAAGTCCGTATACTTTTTGGTCCAATTTGTTTGAAGTAAAGCATGTCCTCTCTCTAACCTGCACACACACACACACACATTTGCTAAATTGGAGATTGACAGGAAATCTATGTATTATAGGAAAATGTTTCATACTGGATTGGAGTGATGAAATTGTTTGTTATTTTACAATGGCACTGAACGTTTTCTCATTCATAAATCCATCGGCTGTTGCTGTGTATTTATTTCCCGGTTGTTTGTTCATGCATGATTCAAATGTTGTTTTGTTGTCTATAAAGCCAATGTTTCTGTGTACCCTACTTATTTGACAGTGTTGGCAAACAAATGTTGACATTTTGGCTTATATTGTAGCTATGCCCTGCATTTGTCACAATGCGAGTCTAATTTATGTGAGAAAATATGACAAATGAGGTCAACCTGTGGCCGATTTATCATCTGTCTTCCCCTATTTGTCATGCCGTTTTTTGATATAGTAGATTTACAAACGCAACTAGGGACAGTGTAAAGAGTGTGAAGAATTCCAGTTAAATTATCATCAACATGGCGGACTGACTGTAAATTGAGTCGTGGCAGCTGCACAGTCGAGAGCAAAAGTTGCCCTTAGCCCCTACGCCTCATTGCGAAACTTCAGGGATGATGTGTCGCAAAAACCCATCGCCTTGACAAACCACAACCGCAGAGCAGAAGCTTTTACTCTCGACCATTTTATTTCATTCCATTGCCGCGGAGCCCCCGAATAAAACAAAAAACTGCTATCGACACCTTAACGCGCAGAGAACGAGAGAGAAAATGGCTGTCTCTTTTAGTCTATCCAGCTTATTTTTTTATCGAGGTTTTAAAATGGGCGCATGTGACACCACCGAAGCCGATATAAATTAAATAAATTAGATATCTTACCGTTATAAGGTTCATATCTGTAGCCTAACTGTCTGGAGACCATAAGTAAAAAATGTTACCAGCCTGCCAACGGAAAAAACCCAACCCATTTTGTTAAGTGTCGGCTATGTGGCAATATAACAAAACTATTAACGTTTGCTTTATTATATTACATTATTAGATCAATTCTGTTCTTGTTGCCTCCAACCATAGAGATATAGATATATTGTATAATAGTGTTCTAATTCTACAGCCCTATCCGCGAGAGCGGTGATCTCTTTTGGCAGTCTATTTCAGTCATCTCAGAATGTTCACAACTTTGTTGTTTTTTGCAACCAATGTCACTTCATTTAGGCCTATACATTCCATTCTCTGTGAATTGTTCCTATAGGAATTATATTGTTCTAAATTATGTTTGGAAACGTTTGACATTATGAATATGCTAGTCTATAGTAACGCGTTGGGTCTTGTGGATTTAATTTTGTACCATTGTTTCTTTTCACAGATACATTGGCTGGCCCTGTAATTTATACAATTAAGCTCTATCGAAACAAACAGAAGTTGCCGATGCCTCTTTCTCTCCCTCTGCGCACACATTCCACATCCCTCCTCCTTATCAGCAAAAAGTGTAACCTTGAACTTTTGTGTTGGCAATATTGTGTGCACGGCAATGTGATCTCGGTTAGAGGCCTAATGAAAATAGCTTGAAGGTCTTGGTTATAGATGTGACGTCCTTTAATGACCAACTGGATGAAAATAAAGGTGACATTTTAATTATGTCCGATGCAAAATGTGACAGATGTTGGCCAAGCTTTTAGACAACTAGCCCCAAGAAGTTGTGTTGTTATGCAAATTTCACCAAAAATAATTAATAAGCACAGAGGACTTGAAATACATGATAACTGTGTGTGTGAGAGAGAGTGCGTGCGTGCGTGCGCGCTTGTGGCAATTATGTGTTCGCGTGTCTGCATAGGAGAGGATAAATTAAAATTCGTTCTTCACCTTGTGCATGATGTCCTTGCCTTTGCATGATGTTCGTTTTTTGCTTTTCTGAGCGATAGGTAATGGCGGTTGCCCAGATACGAGCGAACCAATAATCTTCTAACAGGTCGACCATGCACCCATATATGGCTGCAACCACTGCTGCACTGCAGTCGCGCAGAGACCAATGCTTACCCCATAAAAGGAGTCCCGCAGCCCGTCTTCCTCCGGTAAAGCGATGCACAAAATTCATTACTGGCATCATGTTTGCTTGTGGAAAAATACATGAGACAAAATGAAAAACCTAATGTAAATGCATATGACGAATAATAACACGAGGGACGGTACAATATCCCATCTAGCCTATTTTCTGCATGTCTTCTTTGTCCTGTACTGCTGCTATCTCAACAGGGATTTTGAGAGCATTTACATTAGGAAATTGCTTGTAATTGACTAGATGTTGATGTGTCTGCATGGGTGCCGTCATGGGCCTAATTGATATCATAACAAACAATGCAATAACATGCATTAATTGGCAAAGAGGGGGTCCTTTGTTTCAACCACATCCATTGTAGTTTATCCATTGCAGCCTGTCAGCGCAATATTGCCATTAGCCTATTGTGATTTCCAATGCATCAAGATTGACCTATAGGCGTGTAATTAAGCAATGAAGAGTATATTTCGTGGCTTAGGCATGCAGTCAGTATTTGAAATTTGCTTTGTGTATGGACTGTATGGACCTGCATGTCTCTTAGCTTTAGGGTGGCCCGCTATAAATTTAAATCGACATGCATGCTACACTGAAACAACCATTAGTCTATCTCAGTTAGGTCGTTCAATTATATATAAGGCCTGCTCTTCTCTCCATTCTTGTCGAGGAATCGGAAAATGGTATTTAAGTATGGCTTATTAGTCAAGATCAGATGATTTGAAATAGATTATGGCTGGGTCTATCAGGGAAACAATGTTATCATAGCCCTATATGAGTTTTCTCCTAAACGAGTTACTCATGGGGGCCAAATGATCCCAGAGAGTAAAAGCCTATAGTCTAGAAGTATAAACTGAAGGCTTTCGTGATCTTTGCATGCTTTTACAATGCAAACGTCTTGAAATGAGACAATGCCAATACCAAAGTTGTAGAAAACTTTGTTGCTCTTCACATGTGCAAATAAACTTTGATCATAATAAAGGCCGACATCTGAGACATATTTTAATCAATATACTTTTTATCAAATGGTTGTGCGTCCATCTCAACTCATGTGTTGGCCTTAACAGCAATATTATCCGATTGATTAGCCTATCTGATATAGTTGTATTTATATGACTAGGCATAGATCAACCTAATTAGGAAATCATCATTCGTATGAGCCTATATTCTTAAATGGAAGGATGTTTGTGTTAAATGAATGCCTTTTTGTTCGTGGAATTTAGTTCAAAATGTAGGTCTGTAATCTTGTATGAAAATCAATCTGAACTTTTAGAGTCTGTTTTCTTTAAGGGGACTTGGTGATGAGGTCTGAATTAATATGAAGTTTCAAGAGCATAGGGATATGTTATTTTTAGTCCTCAATTAAATATATTTGCGAATGATTTGTAGATGTGTGATCAGCCAAATAGCTGTCAGATTAAGAAAATCAGTTTATCGGTCAATTGCACACAAGGTCCAACCGAAATGTGACTTCTGCTTTTAACCCAAACCGTTCATATAAGCCTACAGGTTTTGTGGAAAGGTGCAGGGGGCTGCCACAACTGGGCGCCCGGGGAGCTATTGTTGTGAGAGGTTAAGTGCCTTGCTCAAGGATACAACAGCAGGCAATGGAATCTAGGATTTGATAGGCCTACCAGCAAACCTCCGGTTGCCAGCTCACTTCCCACCAGACCCGGGATTCTAACTGTCAACACTCCGGTTGCTTGCTCGCCTCTAACCACTAGGCTACCTGCCGCCAATCAATTGGTGTCGTGAGTTTAACCTTTAGTTGAATGCACTGCAAATGAATATTTAGACAAATTAATGCTCCGACAAAAAAAAAAATCGAATGGAAAGTTTGACAATAATCCAACACGCGGAACATTATTGAAATTGACCTTTTCTGATCCGACAAGTCTCATGAAGCTGTTAATTTGAATCTGTGCTATAATACCATATTAATTTTATTTTAGAGAAATAATATTGAAATAGTAATGATAATACAGATAATAACAATAATAATAATATGATCATTATTATTAGTATTAATAAATAAACAATTAAAATAAATATGTAGGTCTATCCAATTAAAAATAACGATAAATACAAGGATATTATTATTATTATTATTTTATCTATTTTGGTCTGACAAACCTGTCTTTCTTGTACATATGGCCTATATATTCCACATATTCCTTCAGTTGTTCCTCTAACGTGGATAAACGCAGTAGGCCTGGCTGACTGATTTATGCTGTGTAAACAACAGGATTTATCACACATGTGTCTAATTATTTGAGCAGATCGTAATTAAAGTATGCAAATTATTTAAAGCACTTATTTCAAGTCAGCGAACTCATTTTCCAAGGCTGAATTATTAGAGACCGCAACTCACGAGATTTTATGGTTCGTTTTAAGTGACGGGTTCGTGGAAATTATAGACCTAAATATATCCCTTGTTGAGTGGTTGTGCTATGATCACTTGGTGTTGTGAGTTGAACATATTTTTGCTTAATTGAGGCCCATGCATAGGCCTACAAACTCTATTCTAAGCTTTTGTTTTTCTATATGAAGCCTAGCCCTTCTCAACTAATTAGACTGCATAGGCCTACTTCCATACCCTAACTCAAACAATAGGCCAATTTCTGTTTCGCTCAACTTTTAATAGGCTATAATTACAATATTTTCCCGATTGGTCTAAAGTTTATGTTCAGGTTAATTCATTTTATTTGAGGTCCTTACCTAACAATTTGATGGCAATAGCCTACTCAAACACTTTAAAGGCTATAAATTAGGTAAATACTTACGACTAAGCTAAAGGTGCAATGTGTTCTCTGACGCCCACATTTAGACATCTTCGATTGTGTTCGTTGAATGGAGTCAAACGTGTATGGAAACTGTAGCTTAGGTTTAAACGAATATCCTACTGAATGGAGACTATAATTGACACCATTTATTGCGCGAGAAAAATACAAAACACCCATGACGCTGCTTGTAGGGATCAAGAGAACTGGAATAAGGATAAACTATTGCACATGAATGTGATCTATAGTCTATGTTCTATTTAGACATAGGGCATTTCCTTTAGGCCTATATTGTCTCCTAGTCTCTTCATACAATTGACCTTACCATGACTGTAAACTATTGATTAGGAGCACTTTAAACTGAAATATTGTGTGACAGTTCAGTTGATAACTGAAATGTGCACACATTCAATCTGCTTTCCTTCACCTCTTTGGCGTATTACATTTGAGGAACGTTGCTCCCATTGTTCATTTCTTTTCATTCTGCACATGTTCTGCGTTATATATCTGGCGACATATGTTTTTAAAGATCTCCGATTAATCCGAGTAATTGATCCACCGCGCTAATGCCACCATTTTCCCCTTAAGAATTTCCAGAAGTGGACGCTCCTCCTACTCACCTAGCAACCGCGGGCACGTAGCAACGGGTAACCCAATGGGCTTACTCTAAATGCTTCCACCGACTGCGGTTCCTAGGCAACACATATTTTTTTTGATGACGTCTTTTCTGTGCAGGAGTATTATGGGCTGCCTGGAATTCACTCCGCGAGACAGGGGAGAAAAATATCTAGCGTTCACCACCAAGCTTTAGCTAACGGTAGCTGGATTGAAGTAAACATGGAGCTGTCTGCAGTTGGGGAACGGGTTTTCGCAGCCGAATCTATCATCAAACGGCGAATAAGGAGAGTATGTGAAACACATTTCCCTAACATGCATAATATACTTTGACGCGCTACTGCAGTTCCCTAACTAAGCGTTCTTTTTCTATTTCTGATGACACGCAGGGTCGAATGGAATACCTTGTGAAATGGAAGGGCTGGTCACCGAAGTAAGTTGCGTTTAATTTAATGCTAGAGAACCTTGCTTCTACATCGATGTTGCTGGCTGCTAGCTGTAGTGTTCGCTTGCTAGCTAGGTGGCATCTGCTAGTGACAAAGTCAGCGCAGCACGCTGGCAGTGTTAGCAAGCTAGCTAACGTTAGCCCGTATCTTCGCTTGCTTTCCCAATGTAGTGGAAAACCAACCTCTGTCAATTATATTTTTCTCCATAGATTTAGCACTTGGGAACCGGAGGAAAATATATTGGACTCCCGCCTCTTCGTCGCATTCGAAGAGAGGTAAATTGTATGGATATGGGCCTGTTCATGTTGTACATTCATTGCATGCAATGTTAGCTGCACAGCAAAATATAATGCATCCGTCACGCAAGTCGCCTATTGCACTTCACTCTCTTGATACTCAAAATGGGTGTCTTGCTGTTCCAGGGAGCGCGAAAGGGAACTATTTGGGCCCAAAAAGAGAGGCCCGAAACCGAAGACATTCCTGCTAAAGGTAGCTATGTTGATATGCATGCATTGTTGAAAATAATCCATCCAACACGCAATGATACTGTGGAATCTACTGAATTTAGGGCTGCATGGTTGGACACGATTTCTAGCATGTGGCATGTAAACAGACCACAGTCTCCACCCACTGTGTATCCACAGGTTCTTCATCTGGTTAATATATAGCAGTTGTTGCACTAACCTAAATATGCAAGTTTGAAGGATCCCACGTGTCAAGTTTTCCCATGAGAATCACCTTTTTTTCTACCGGTATTAACGGAAACATTATATTTAGTGCTAGATGTGTATTTGTGTAAGTGTGAATGTGTATTTAGGGAGACTAATTAGTTAGGCTGGTGCTAATAGACCTTAATACGTTTTTTTTTTAAACGAATCATGGTAAATTGGTTGGATTGACAGGTAGCCAAATTGATCAATAAACATGCCAGGTTAATTGTTTATATTTCGAAATGAACTCAATTTAGGCCTACACGTGTGGAATATAAAATGTGCTTATAAAAGCGAGGGTTCGTCTATTCGGGTGTGCATCGATTATTCGGCACGGTTAAAAGTTAGCACGTTTTGACGTGTAATCATCAGTAAAGCAATCGTTACAGCTAAGACCAAAAGTTTGCATGGGACTGGTTTTAAATGAAATCTTAAAATCTGAAGACGTCATCAAACGAATGCGCGTGTCTTTTCACGAGAGCCGATTATTTAGAGTGCAGGTTTTCTCGCAGGCCTGTAAATGGCTGTTTTCAAACTGAGCTGCAAAGACATGTCTAACAAGTAACTATTGTGAAAGTGTAAAAGTGCTAGCAAACTGGTGTAGCCTGTAAATTCTTCAGGGGATATAATGAGAAGTAAAGATTTTGTCTACTGTCTTCATTTATAATTGTGTACATGTATTGTTGCAATTATACTCTTTGTTATAAAAATTGTTTTGCTAATTGCAAGAGCGCATTTATTAAGCCATTATAAAGCGGCTGGCATACTCTTAGTATATATCTATAATGACAAATAAAGAGTATCCTCAACTGACATTTTAAATTCGTCTTTATGAAAGAGAACATTATACCCACTGAAATTGGAGAAGTGGAAAACATTTCCCATATTGCCATCGGCAATAGCCTACTTTCAATTTTCCATCTTTGTTGATAAGATTTTCCCCTGTTCAAAAGTGTTTCTTCTCTGGTTTCCTTCCCCGTTTAGGCACAAGCTAAAGCTAAAGCCAAATTGTACGGGTTCAGGAACGATGCGGTCCGGGGGATACGCGTCACCTACCCGACCCCAGAGCCTGTCATCACCCCCAGAGCGCGAGAGGGGCTGAGGGCCGTGGTCCCCACCATCTTCCCACCCAGCACTGTCAACAGGGGCGAGAGTGTGCGGGTCAGGCCCCCAGAACCGGTCCGAGAGCACCGTCAACCAGTCTTCCAGAGGCCCCCAGGCCCCGATGGCTTTGTGATTGTCCCCAAGAAGAGAGGGCCCAAACCCAAGCTGCGATTTAAGGACAATCCCTTCAACGCTCCTCCCGCCGCCCTGTCGCCCCCCAAGAGGAGGGCAGAGGAGCAGGCGACATACGGCCCACTCAAATTGGCCAAGTTGGGCCTGTCCGGTGGTGAAGAGAGGGGGTCTGAGATGAGGGGGATTAAACTAGCCCACAGGCACCAGGAGGAGCTGGGTGGTTATCCCCACAAGCAAATTAGGCCTGTGGCTAGTGGGAGCACACAGCAGCACTGTGGCCCAGACAGGGGCATGTTGCACTCACACAGAATAGGCTCAGACTCCCAGGCCTGCAGGACTAAAGAGTGCCCCTCAAACTACTTATCCCCTCCCCAACTAAAGCACCTATCCAAAAAGAATGTGCATCAACCCAGCGAAGAGCTTCCACAGAGGGGGAAACCTTCACTCATCGCCAAAATCCCTGTGTCGCGGATCCTGGGCCAAACGGATGAGGTGACTTGGAAGCCTTGCTTGAACAACGTGGAGAAGGTTCTGGTGACTGATGTGACCACAAACTTTTTGACAGTGACTATCAGGGAGAGTAGCACAGATCAAGGATTTTTCAAAGATAAAAGATGATTTCCTCTGATTTTAATTCTCTTCAGCTCTGTCAATCTTGTACCAAATTATTTCGAAAAGTCCGTACTTTATAGTGTCATTTATCATTCAGATTTTTTATGTAATGTATAAAAGCAAATTACAGGATTGTATGTGCAGATGTGTGTGTGTGTGTATATATATATATATACTATAGTTGGAAGTCTAGTAAATGTAATGACCAAAATTAAAGGAAGTCCATTTGAAGCTAATCACCACCAGTAGGCTATTTGAATGAGTTGCATGCCTTGTGTACAGCGTTTACTTGTTTACAAATGGCTTTTAGTTTTCAGCAATCCGCTTTTAAACAAACAATATACTTTGTCAGACAGGCTATAATTATGTCAAGCTAGTTAGTACCTTTTAAATGTTAAGAGGTATAATGGGGGGGCATTTGTCATTTGATTTCACATGTCAGTGAGAAAAACAAATATGGAGAAATCCTAAACCAATTATAGTGTGAACTATATGTTCCAGGTCATGCCGTTTCAGTTTGAGGTGTAGCTTACCCTATTCATTGCAAAAGTTTATCAAGCACTTTTTTTGGAAGGTTTAATAAAAAGTGGATCATATCGATGTCTTGTTGACCTACATGTCCTCTATAAGAGTTTATATAGCCTTTACAATGCTATAGGCCAGCAGATGTCGGTCTTGTTTCCAGATTTTATCAACTGTTAATAAAAATGGGAAAGCTGCTTGATGTTTATGACGCTGTCTTTGTCGAAGAACATACGGTCTTTCTGTTGACATCTGTGTTGGACATATAAATCAAATGCTTTCAATGTAACAGGATGATCACAACCTGATGTCACAGTTTGCTTTTGAGATGCTTTCCAGTAAACTTGTTGCAATTGTCTCTGTTTCTGGTTGTCATGATTTCGACCAACTGATTTTAAGATTCCTTTCTTGCATTGGTTGTGAAAAGGACTGATGAAAGTTGCAAATGTGCTTTACAGGTTTCAGAAATATTTTGGTGACATGTTTTTTTATTTTTTATTTAGGAAGCTGCTTTAGTTCGCATGTTTCCCGTTGTCCTAATTTCAAATAACGTTGACCATATTTCGAATTTATAGACCAATTGCAGGAATAGGTTTACCTCGTCTTTGCCGTGGTTCATAATGACATTTTCTTAGCAATATTGTAGTGCCAATTATAGTAGAGAAATAGGTCCTATTTTTCGTTGAGATTAGTGCGTTTTGGCAACGGTCCACAAAGGCCTAAAGTCAAGACCTTGGTTTATATATTTTGTAATGATTCAGATTTTTTTTAAACAAATCAGGAAGCAACTCAAATGTATAGGCCTATTTGCTTTCATTAAAAATAGAATACTAATTTCACTGTCTTATTTTTATTAAAATGACAAAGATTGCTAAAAGATAAGAGTTTTATATTGAATTATATTTAAATGTAATTGTGCTGTCGTCCTGCAAACTTCACAGAAAAAAAACGTAGCCTATAATTATTTTAAATGGTTGACATTGGGCTTACATGAAGAATTTAATTGTACTTTTGCAAAAATCTCAAATCATAAACCAATACAATCCAGCGCCCATCGGTATCTGCGGAATGGACACGATGGTTATGTGGGGTCACAAGGTAGGTAGGCCTGTGTTACCAAATAGGTCATCAGAGCTAACATAGATTGCCTATTACACGTATGTTTGGCAGGGATGCATTTGCCTGACAAAAGACTCCGGTCATTTCTGTATAGGCTATGGCTTAATGTTTAATGATTAATTTGCATGATTGTTGCGGGCTTACTCTGTTTTTTTTACTTGGTTGGTTCCAGTGGCCTATTTGTACGCCTATTCGTTTTGCAGAATCATTCGATGATGGTCGCATGCCTTATGCAGATAGTAATTGAACAATCTGACTCTTGATAGGCTACAATGCAATTTCTCCAGATGAAACACACGTCGGGTGTTAGATGCTGTCATTGAATCATGGGGATATAATAGAATATAATAAAAGTTTCCAAAAAATTAGACCAAATGCATCAATAATTGTTCGATAGTTTTGGCCATCAATCAGCCCAAACATCAGCAGCACATTTCTTAAATTGCATGTAAAATGTGTGCAGGTTCAGTCGTATACGGCCATATATGGTCATTATCAGTTTAATGATATATTACGCAATGTTACAAATAATTTGCACGACGTTCACTTCGGAGAATAACTGTATTTGTTCTTGTCTGGATATATTTACTCCCTTCACACGTCCAGAACTGCGTAGGATTTAGCCTAGTGCTCCCGGCCATTCAGTTTATCTGCGATAAAGCGTTGAATACTTTGTATCAAATAATTCCCCTCTTTCCTTTCACAAGTTGTTATTCATTGTGGTCAATAGCATGCCGTTCTTCTGTAGAGCCTCCTGCGCGAGAAAGTAACAGCACTGTGCAGAGTCATACAGTGAACTCGACGGAAGGGCACTGTCTTAAATTCCCCAAACATCAGTAAACTACGATAGTAACCTCGGGTCATGTACGACCGCAACAACCGTAACCCCGGGTCAGCAGCGAGGTCAACCCACATGACTGCCCATGTCACCATGGAAAATCTTCCGCTTCACAGTTCCTCTTTCTTAGTAGTTAAAGTCTTTATTTTCTCTAAAGTCTTACCGAAGCCTGTTCAAAGTCCAGTTTCAAAACGGAAGAGACAAAAAACCACCACATTTCCATATTTTTATTTATTTGATTAGATTGTTTATTATATTATTGTTTTTTTAAACATTGTTTTACATAATACAATGTATATTTTCTCATAACTGTATCCACATATAAACGGATCATGTATGCTCTATGATGTTAACATCATTTTATATGTTTCCTGTATGCTAATGTTGCTGGAATAAGCTGATCATGCTCTTGTGGCCAGTATCTACTGATGGCCACTAATGTTCCCTGCTGAGGCTTCATCATGAAATGCATGTGACAGAGTTACACTCTGAGCTTCACCCTCATATCATTATCATGGTCATCATCATCATTGTCGTCATCACAGTTTTCAACATCCTTCTTGACGTCAACGCCTTCTGCCACACAGAAAAAGTTGTTCGCCAGAAGACAACAAAAAAAAAAGACCTAGAATCAGTTTACCCCAATTCTAACTATAACCAATCAAGAGGGAAATACAAAACTGATCAGCCAATAGGCTAATTATAGGTACTGTACATTGTGTTCAAATGTGTCCGAAATGTAGTGAAATCATGTACTTTCTGGTACTTTTTTTGTTACACAGCATTTTGATACCCTGTTCCCTACTCAAAAAGCCCCAGGGGACCCAAGCAGGCATGTTTTATGGTTGTGTTGGACAGACAGGAACCTGGGCTGTGAGGAGTCAAGGCGAGGTCACTGGGGATTAGACAGGGTGTCCGTAGTTCCTGTCACAGCGGGGGTAGCAGTGGGGGTTCAGCCAGTGTTCCAGGTTGGTCTCCTGGGCCCTCTGATCCAGAACCTGCATGTGGAGCAAGTGCTCCTATACAGAAGGAGGGAGGGAGGGAGGGAGGGAGGGAGGGGGTGAGGGAGTGAGGGAGGGAGGGAGGGAGGGGGTGAGGGAGTGAGGGAGGGAGGGGGTGAGGGAGGGAGGGAGGGGGGGGGCAAGAGTCAAAAGAGGGGGGAAGAGAGTGTGAGAGAATCATGAATGGGGTGGGCTGTTTTTTTTCTTTTTTTGGAATGAAACACACCAGGGAAAGAAAGAGTTGACAAGCAGTTTCATTGTATCACTACATATTATCTAAAGTGCTGTTAGTTTATCAAGCCATAAGCAGCTCTCATTATCATATCAAAACAGAAGAAATTACAGGGTAACTGATAAGTGAAAAATTGTAATGGATTCTTAGAAGGATGAGCACCACGCTGCATGTTTCGAATTGTGCCCCTTGCACTTTGAACCTTACCCTCATTGGCTCATCGGGGTGGCCGGGCTTCTGCCTCTTGGTCCGCAGAAGTTGCTTAGCATAGCTCTCCTTGATGATTGGGTTTGCATCTGTCGATAGAGAGACAAAGCATTTCAAGACATCAATGTCCCTTCATTTTCAAAGAGCTGACTGTGCAACATCACTGCTTGCCTACGGAGGTTGGCATTTATTGTCATAAGTTTTGCCCTGGAGGCAGCTCTGCAAAGTGGTCACTAGCTGGCAGAGCAACAAAGTCATAGTTTTGTCACACCTGGACTACTGCCCAGATGTGCGGCCATGTGCGGCAAAGAAGGACAAAGGTCAATTGCAGTTGGTCCAGTACAAAGCAGCACGTATCGCACTTCGATGTATACGGAGGGAAAGTGTCAGTGGCATGCATGTCTCCTGGCTCAAAGTTGAGGAGAGATTGACTGCATCACTCTTGGTCTGTGTGAGAGGTGTTTGATCTGTTGAAGGTACTGAACTGTCTGTTCAAGCAGTTGGCACACAGTTCGAACACCCATTGGTACAACACAAGTCATGCAACCAGAGGTCTCTTCACAGTCCCCAGGTCCAGAACAAGAGGCTGGGAAACGCACAGTATTAAATAGAGCCATGACTACATGGAACTCTCTGCCACCCCAGGTAACTTAAGCTAGCAATAAAAACCAGTTTAAAAAAAACCCAGATAAAACAACACCTTACTGCACAAAGGGAACTGTGAATCGACACAGTCATTTTATATATATTGTATTGTAATTTGCACTGTACTGTGTATTAGACCTAGAGATTGTGTGTATGTACTGATACAGTGCATTCAGAAAGTAGACCCCTTGACTTTTTCCACATTTTGTTATGTTGCAGCCTTATTCTAAAATGTATTCAATATTTTTTCCCACAGCAATCTACACACAATACCCCATAATGACAAAGCAAAAACAGGTTTTTGGATATTTTTGTCTATATAATGTCTCACACAAACCAAGTCATGAGGTCGAAGGAATTGTCCGTAGAGCTCCGAGGCATGATTGTGTCAAGGCACAGATCTGGGGAAGGGTACCAAACATTTTACTCCTCAGTAAAAGGCACATGACAGCCTGCTTGGAGTTTGCCAAAAGGCACCTAAAGACTTTCCGACCACGAGAAACAAGATTTTCTGGTCTGATGACCAAGATTGAACTCTTTGGCCTGAATGCCAAGCGTCACGTCTGGAGGAAACCTGGCACGATCCCTACTGTGAAGCATGGTGGTGGCAACATCATGCTGTGGGGTTGTTTTTCAGCGGCAGGGACTGGGAGACCAGTCAGAATCTAGGCATAGCTGAACGGAGCAAAGTACAGAGAGATCCTTGATGGAAACCTGCTCCAGAGCGCTCAGTACCTTAGACTAGGGTGAAGGTTCACCTTCCAACAGGACAACAACCCTAAGCACACGGCCAAGACAAAGCAGGAGTGGCTTCGGGACAAGTCTCTGAATGTCCTTCAGTGGCCCAGCCAGAGCCCAGACTTGAACCCGATCGAACATCTCCGGATGTGGAAAAAGTCAAGAGGTCTGAATACTTTCCAAAGGCACTGCATGTAGGCTATGTGTGACGTTGTAAATGTATGTATTTCAGTCCTTGACTAATAATGTTCTGTACTATGTATAATGTCATGTTTCATGTGAACCCCAGGAAGAATAGCTGATGCTTTTGGAGCAGCTAAGGAGGATCTTAATAAATACCAAATACCCCCCCAAAATTGGATTTTAAACATAACCTTAACCTTAACCTTATCCACACCGCTAACCCTAACCTTAAATTAAGACATTCATTTTTATGATATAGCCAAGTTTGACTTTGTAGCTGGCCCATCTAGCGGAAAATTGCTCAGTTCTGCCTCCAGGGCAAGATTCATGACAATGAACGTCAACCTTAATTTGTCTACATCTATCTCAAACGAGAATGTTGCAGCAAATCAGTGACATAGGATACTCTATAGGGAATACGGTGTGATTTGAGATGCAACCCTAGTCTCATAGAGCTCTGTCTCTGTCTGTCCCCCAGCAGCAGCAGAATATCATTAGGAGGTTGTTTTTTGGTGGAGCAACAAAGTAGCCATTCATTTCCCCCACTCTCCAGAGAGCCAGGCCAGCCCGTGGAGCACGTGACCCCCAAAGACCAACCTGTGAGGGGGTATGAAAATGAACCTGGCTGGCTCTGTCAACAGCGCCAGGCACACACAGCGACGTGGCAAAGCACCACCCAGGGCTCATGCAGGCTTTTTGCAATGATTTTGAAACGGCATTGATAAGAGTTTAAAAATGGAAGTACATGATATATTGTAAAAGGGGGCAGATCAATACAATATTTAAATGAGCTAACGGCATTGCAGTTAAAACAACTCTGTCATATTTGTTTTGTTTTACATGAACAATTATTTGTTTTGCTTATTTTTCATATTTTCATGCAATAGCTTCATACAACAGAAATTTATTCAGTTTCATATTTACTAGTTACAATGACGCAACACAATATTTGCTTTTCTGTGCACGACCGAATTGCATTTTTATTTTGTAAGTTTAATTATGAAGCAATTACTTTTCTTTATGCATGTAATTATTTGAGCATATAAAGTACTGCATGAATTACTACTTAACAACTGCATAATCATATTTTCTTTAAAACAACATTTCTATTGCATTAACATTTAGAAAAAAATGCAAAGATAAACTTTTTATCAGAGACCTTCACAAGCTACCAAAAGGTGAATTAATACATTTTTCTAAAGGCAATTTACCTCTTCAAAATGAGCCTACCTGCTGTGTAGATGGTCAAGAGGACCAGACAGAGGGAAAATGCCACAAACTTCTTCATCTTGGTCTCAGCTCTCCTGCCTGGCTACTTCTGCACTGAGACCCCAGTCCGTAGGAGATGAGGGGGTAAATTCTCCTCTTATACGTCACCGATCACCTCCCCAATCCAAATATCACAAAACTGGGTCACATAACTGTGAAAACATCTGTTGAGTGTCAATGTGCCTGCTGTTCTGGCATGAGACGTGTATTTATTTGTATATTTATTTGGTGGTGATTATAGCATGCAATGTACTTGTTTTTTCATCAGTTTGAACTTTGCTAGCGTACTCAAATATATTTTTCTTCTAGCACGAATTACATCTGTATCCAGTTGCAGTTTTAGTGTTATGATTTCAAATTTGCAATGCTGATTCTATCCACTTGATGGCGCGCAAAACTCATTTTATACAGAGATCATTTGTTAAGGAATAATGGTTGTGTTTTTCGCAAGGCAGTGTTTTTTTAAAGGCTATATTCTGTTTTGTTCTTGGTTTCCCGGAAACTAAGCCATACGCCTTATCGGCCTTGGGTCACACTTTTTTTTACGGCACTTCAATACAAAGTTATTTCCGTAGCAGGTTAGGAGAGCATTTTCGCTAACCATAACCCTTGTCCTAACCTTAACCTCAGAATCCTAACCTCCTTCGCAAATTCTCCTAACCTGCTTCAGTATCGAAGTGCAGTAAAAACATTGTTTTGGTCTTATCACTGTTTGGATTTGGAAGGTTTTTTGACAGCGTGCCTCGTTTTTAACAGTCATTCCAGCCAAATGTAATGTAATAAAGTTCTTGTTCAACTTCTTTCTATCATCATGTAGAAATGCCCAAATAATGTGTCTGTTTTTCCTAAATATAAGATTTAAGAAATTACGGGTAACTTCCTATAGGCCTAGTAACCTATCAGTGAATGTGAAGCTCTGTCTGCGTTTATAATATAATTATGTTATGTAGATGTGCCTTGATGCCTTTGAGGCAAATGTTAGTAATACTATTTAAATGTGTTGAACGAAAAGCTCTAAATCTTTCCCCTCAACAAACTGTTTTTGATCTGTTATTCAGTTGCCAGAGTCAGCTGAGCATTACGTAAAAATGTACGTCATGGTTTCGTTAGCATATTGGCCAATTAAAACGAACGACACTATTGATAATGAGGGCGTTCAACATTGCAGGGGAGTCGAAACTGACTGATCTACAAATCACATTGCAGCATAAATAACCATAGAGAATGATAGGGGCCTCCATTGGCCAAAAGGCTATTAGCATGGGCAGCGCCATTGAGGGCTTCCACCATTTTAATGTAGTCAACTGGGTGGGACTTCATTGGCTCATCCCCCCTGGTGACCCTTTTGGAGTCATGTCCAACCGGGTCATCGGGAGGGATCAGCCAATCGGGAAGAAGAAC
The DNA here is from genome assembly GCF_045791955.1 of Oncorhynchus clarkii lewisi. NCBI lineage: Eukaryota > Metazoa > Chordata > Actinopteri > Salmoniformes > Salmonidae > Oncorhynchus > Oncorhynchus clarkii. Next base: position 24,077,857 of record NC_092159.1, on the reverse strand, counting down.
ATGGACTACTTTAAAATGGAGATAGCCTCAATGGCGCTGCCCATGTCACGTACGCTATAATGGCATAGAGACAAAGGTGAGTCCTATATCTAGCTCTATGTAAATAACCGCTCAATATTATTTGCAGATCAGTCAGTCAAAATGTACCCATGATACAACACGGTTTTGACGCGCTTGAACACGGCCATTAGATGGGAAGGCCACTGTTAGCAATGGGACATATGTTTTATCGATTAATCTATTGTTTAGTCGTGTTATTGATATAGTAATGGAGCTGTCATGTCAATGCAACCTTTAATATGAGAAATTCCTGGGCATGCGTTTCGTGTTTTTATTTATTTATTTTTTTTACAGACGATGGATTATCAGTTTCTGATGTAGTCACTGCTGGGTAGGTAAGGAGCACATCAGGTGCCCAGTAACTATAGCTAGCATAACTTTCCATAACAAGAACAGTATGCTAATATTCCAAATGTTGGTGGTCGTCGTCTAGCTACGTATTTTTGCCCCCAAAAAATGCACGGTAGCCAATGTTTACAATCTCGCTCGAGCATTGTTTTGTGCGTTATTTCGCAACACGAGAAGGTTGCCATTTTCTCGTAGCTATTGCATGGACATCATGATGCACGCGACTTGCGCACAATGTTTATATTTGTGAATTCTCGTGATATTCCATGATTTGATTAGTTTATTCGCGTTAATACCAACCACCCTTCCTCGAATGTCTATGGAGGGGGACGAGGGAAACCGCGACCAATCGTCGCGGGAAGAGTGGACACTCCTGTTTTGGACCACTCTCGCTGTCGTAGTGCCGGTGATCATTACTTTGTGGTGCAGTGTCCAACGCTCCAAACGGAAAATACACATGAAAGACTTCTTCCGCAAGAGCAAGCACGGTTGGCACTGCACCGACCTGTTCAACAAGCCCACCTACTGCTGTGTATGCCAACAACACATTCTGCAAGGGGCGGTCTGCGACTGCTGCGGAGTGTGTGCCGACGAGACATGCCTGCGTCGCGCCGACCGGAGCCTTGTGTGCAAAGAGATCATGGCTCCGTCCCGAACGGATGGGACACTGGCGCACCGCTGGGTCCGGGGAAACGTCCCTCTCTGCAGTGTCTGTGCGGTCTGCAAGGAGCAATGTGGGAACCAACCGAAGCTGTGTGACTTTAGGTAATATTACTTTGCTTCTAGGCTGTCATTTGTGAGTTTTTGTATGCCACATTAATCAGAGTGAGCGGGATGCAAAGGCGTTAACTTTTATGTCTATGGTTCTGGCAAGTAAGATGGAGAGGGTGCTATTGTAATTTTTCAATCATGGGGGAAGCTGTCGTTGCTTTATTTGCAAATTGGCAGGAATTAATATCGTGTCCTTTTCCTTTCATGTACAATTCTTAACTAGCTCGCTGTCCATATTTTGCCTTGACATTACAGTGAACTCTGAGTAAATTGTGCTTGATGGGTGTGTGTTTGTCCCTTGGCAGGTGTGTGTGGTGTCAGACCACGGTGCACGACGACTGCAAGCCCAGCCTGTCGGACGGGGAGCGCTGTGAGCTGGGCGAGTTCCGCAGCCTCATCATCCCCCCTCACTACCTCCACCACGTCAACAAGCTCCGCCGCAGGCACCCCGATGAGTACAGCAAGGTCATAGGTCACACCCAGGGAGGGGTCAGTGTCTGGGGTTAGGGTGTCCCAAATGGTGGATTGGAACCGACTGTTTGGTTGCATTACTAGCAACTACCAGTCCCTCTTGAGTCAGGTTAGAAGACTGGGTTGTGGCTTGAAACAGGTTTTGTTTACTTTAATTTTAACTGTGTGTGTGTGTGTGTCTAGCTGGCATCTGCCTGCGGGAGCGGCTGGACTCCAGTGCTGGTCCTGGCCAACACTCGCAGTGGGAACAACATGGGGGAGGCTCTGCTTGGAGAGTTCCGCACCATCCTCAACCCTGTCCAGGTCAGTCAGTCCTCTGTGTAGCATATTATGGAATTGTTAAGATGTCTAGGTCAAATTGAACTGGCGCACAATAGGCACTCTTTCGAGTTAAAGTGATGGTGGAGGTGGCACGGTGATGGTGGGATGCATAAACATCTCCTCCCCTCCTATCCACCGTTTCCCCTTTGTTTCCTCCCATATCATCCCTTTTCTGTCTGCTATCCTCTCCTTATCTCCTTTCCTCTTTCCTCTCTCCTTTCCTTTCCTCTCTCCTTCCCTCTTCAACTTTCCTATTTTCCGCTCTCCTATTCTCTTTTCCTTTCCTCTCTCCTCCCCTCCCCTCTCAGGTGTTTGACCTGTCAGAGCTGCCTCCCTCTAAGGCCCTGCAGCTGTGCACCCTGCTGCCTCCAGGCAGTGTGAGGGTGCTGGTGTGTGGGGGGGACGGAACCGTGGGCTGGGTGCTGGATGCCATCGACACCATGAAGCTCAAGGTAAAGGACTGTGTTTTTACATGCGTCACATGACAATGGGCAGGAGCAAATGAGTCGTGCAGCTCTATGCCAAGAGACTGTTTTAACTAACGTTGCTGTAACTACTGTTGGTTATTATATAATAAGATGTCTGTAGATGGCGTGGATGTTCCATTGGAATCACATTTGCATCTAATCACTATAGATATTTAGCTCAAACGGTTGGTACATTGTAACGGAGGGTGGTCACGCGTGTTTGTGAGCAGAGGATCACTGGTTTGAGCCCGGTAAAGGGACAGTGGAGGAAGATATGTTAGCAGCACACTGACGTCTGCTTCACATGCGCGTGTGTATTGGTCTCCAGGGCCAAGATCAGTTCATCCCCAGGGTGATGATCCTGCCCCTCGGTACGGGGAACGACCTGTCCAACTCCCTGGGCTGGGGGTCGGGCTACGCCGGGGAGATCCCTGTGGAGCAGGTGCTCCGGAACATCCTCGAAGCAGAGGTGGTCAAGATGGACAGGTCAGTGGAGAGCCAGAGGAAGTTGTGTAGCCTCCTGTGCTAATGCTACAATGCTACGTAACCCAAGTCATGTAGCCTGCTGTGCTAATGCTACGAAGCGCAAGTCATGTAGCCTCCTGTGCTAATGCTATGAAGCTCAAGCAATGGCTTATAATACTACGAAATCCAAGTCCTGTAGCCTTCTGTGCTAATGCTACAAAGCTCATGTAACGAAGCCTTCTGTGCTAATGCTACAAAGCTCATGTAACGTAGCCTTCTGTGCTAATGCTGCCACCCTCAATATCCCTAGTTCCATGTGTGTTGTAACATGGTTGTAAATGATCCAGTATGATCTTCATTGTCCTAACAGGTGGAAAGTTCAGGTAGCCTCAAAGGGGCTCTACTTTCGTAAGCCAAAGGTGAGTTGCGTTTCACCCTCTCTAGCTAGCCTCTTTTGATCAGCAACACATACTATATTCAGTGTGTGGCCTGTACAGGAATCACACCTGTAACTGTTGTTTCCACTGACAGAACCATGCTCCAACCAAGCGATCCATTGCAAACATGGGGCTGTATCAATTAGTAAGCCAGCTAACTGTCCAAAATTTCTTTAAATAACTTATTTTTATGAAAAATTACTTAAAATTGACAAGGTACAATTGACTCGACAAACAACAACCAATATACATGTTTTTTAATGAACCAGAAAAACAAGTTATATGGTTGTTTATCAACGTTAGCTGGTTAACTTAATAATCCTGCTTACTGGAATAGCCTACGTGATTGATTATTCACTGTTTATAACCTTGATTTGATCACTAAAGGACCTCTTAACTCGTGTGTCCTATCCTCGTCAGGTCCTGTCCATGAATAACTATTTCTCAGTGGGCCCGGATGCCCTGATGGCGCTCAACTTCCACACGCACCGTGAGAAGACCCCCTCCTTCTTCTCCAGCCGCATCATCAACAAGGTCAGTCGGCCCGAAGACGCATCTGAAAATGTTAACAAACATATGCAAATGTCTTGGTTGAATTTACATACAGTATGAGAGGACGTATACAGGATGGTTGCTTGGTCGACACATCAATTTGGAAAAGAAATGCTTTAATGCTACTTTTCTCTCTTAGTCAAATACATTTGGAAATGCTTTTACTTACTGAATATTAATTATGTGGTTGGTTGGTTATGTAAATGGCTGATTCAGAATAGTCTAAGAGTGGTTATTTGGGTGAAAATTTAAAACATATATTTGAATCCGTTTAAACGTGACCTGCTGTTGATCAAACTGTTGCCTTTCCTTCTAGGCTGTATATTTTATGTATGGCACCAAAGATTGCTTAGTTCAAGAATGCAAAGACCTGGATAAGAGGATTGAGGTAAGGCATGCAAGGAGACACACGCAGACACAAACAACACACACGCAGGCACACACAAACAACACGCACGCAGGCACACGCATTGTGGCCTCAGGGAACGACTCTCATGTCTGTTGTGCCCTCTTTCACCTCTATGCCTCTGGGAGAATTTAATAGAGTGTTCCGTTGCCTTGGTAAATGTCACAAACTTAAAATGAACTCGAGCATTCTTTGTGCGTGGTATAATCCTTGGATGCCTCCTTGAACTAGCTGATACTCATATAATTTAATAATATTGTGTGCCTGTTTGTGTGTGTGTGTTTGTGCGTGCGTGCGTGCCTGTGTGTGTGCGTGCGTGCTCCCACAGTTGGAGCTGGATGGAGAGAGGGTGGCCTTGCCCAGTCTGGAGGGCATCATCGTGTGTAACATCGGCTACTGGGGCGGAGGCTGTCGTCTGTGGGAGGGCATGGGGGACGAGCCCTACCCCCCTACGCGGTGAGCACCACTGGCTCACACAGGACTTTAGACACTGCAGAAATGGAAACAATAAAGGCTTCATAAGCCACACCATCAGACTATGTCCATTTAAAAGTTGCTTGTGTATTATCACTGAAAGGATAACTAAAGATCACATTGTCCTTTTTTGTTTGACGCCTTCATAAACTCTACATTAGGCCTTTTTAGAGATGCTTCGGAAGTCATTGATAAGCTAATGTCATGCGATCTAAAGGGTGATTTGTGAAGGGCATATCTAGGGCTTATGAATGCTCTGTAAAGCTTTTCTACGTTGTTTTCGAAGTGTTTTTCTCCTGTCCTCTCTCCCAGGCTGGATGACGGGCTGCTGGAGGTGGTGGGTGTGTTTGGCTCTTTCCACTGTGCTCAGATCCAAGTCAAGATGGCCAACCCGGTGCGGCTGGGTCAGGCCCACACAGTCAGGGTGAGGTTACGCCACCATTCCATCATCACCACCACTTACTGTTTTATCTCCACAGTGTGAGAGGACAGCAGTGGTGTACTGGACTGGTGTATTCTGTGTTTCCTTCCTGGTTCATTTTGAACTGAGCTGAATAGATACAGTACCTGTTTGAATGGCCATCTTTTGTAAATAATGGAGCAATTTGCATGTTTTGTTTTTAAACGTGGTTAGTTCATGTACAGTGAATGTCAATGTACTTAAAATGTGCTTTTACTGCGCTCATCACTGTTCAGCTCTTCCAAAGTAAAAAGAAAAAGAGAAAAAAAGAACCTTCTCTCCCCTCTTTCCTCCTTCCCTTTTCTCCGCCCACCTCTCTTACCACCTCTCCCTTCCTATCGCTCTGTAGCTGGTGCTGAAGACGTCCCGGATGCCCATGCAGGTGGACGGGGAGCCGTGGGCCCAGGGCCCGTGCACCATCACCATCACCCACAAGACCCAGGCCTTCATGCTCTACCACAGCGCCGAGCAGACGGACGACGACGACGACGAATCCAGCACCTCCGAGGCTGAGAGCTCCGCCCCCCATGGCTCTCCCAAGCCAGCAGGTCCTGCCTCTGCTCGTGCCTGAGCCCCCAAGTTCCACCACCTCAATGTTTCATCCATACCCCTCCTCTGTTTGTTATAGTAAATGCTGATGACATAATGCCACGCTTGCACACTCCCCAGATGATTATAAGTGAGAGCTCAGGCATATTCCTGTCTCTGGGTAAAGGAGGCAGATGTTTCAGTGGAGAATGGCGTATTTCCACTGATCCCTTGTTCCATAGTTATAATAGCTCTATAGTTATAACAGTTTGGCAGTGTTTCCCAAACACTTGTGTGTCCCTGACTCAGGAGGAAGCATTGACCTCGACACTCGTACTCCTATGATAGAGTATATATTTATATTAGTAAGTCAATCACTGGACGTTTGTTTTGTTAACTCTGTATTTCATGATGATGCACTGTTTCTGCCATGTTGGCCAAATCCCCTATTACATGTGCTTGTATTGGGCAGACACTAGTTAGTGGTTACTAAGTCTTAAGAAAATGTTACTTGACTATATTTCTTATGAGTTTATTAGGACTCCTAGTTAACCATTCCTAGTGAAATATCCGTTGCTTATGAAGGATTTAATCACAGGTTTTTTCATTTCGACCTTGTCATTTTTGGAGACAAAGTGTCTACCACTATAATCTACTGTCTGTTAGCGTGCTCCTACTTTTGTTTTGCAATATTTTTGTCATTTTCTTAAATTAGACCTCTTTGTGTTGGATACTTCTTGTTGCACTGTAGGAATTACTCCATAGGATATAGTTAGAATTGTACCATCCCTCAAAACTGAGTTGCAACTGCTCAAAGTGTTCATAGGTATAGTTGTATTACACTGTCCGTATCTATTTTGTTTATGTTGTCTACGATGGAAAGATTGTTTATTTCAAACACTTTTTAATGTCTTCATGCTGCTTAGCACTAGACAACCGCTAGGTGACACCCTATGTCTGTCACATAGAAATAGGTGAGCATCTAGCCATTCTATTTCTATGGTGTGTCGACTGTCAATGTTTATTACCTCGGAATGTTTTAATGATCTGTGATTGGGGTTTTTCCTGAATCTCTGTCACCTTTCAAGAATGTCAGCTTTTTTTTTTGTCATTTTAGGGAGGTCAAGGTTCAAAGTTGAGATGATATCAGGTTTGTTACAGCCATAATAAAGTTATAGGGGGTGTTCCAGGTCGACTCTTATGCAGTCACGCTGCACACCTGGTTCCTAAGCACTTCTGCAGGTCCCTAAGCCCGTGGAACCAGTCTGATCACTGCGTTTGCCATTCTATTTCAAATCACGTGCAGTAGAACAGAACTGTTAACACAGCAATCAGATTGGTTCCACCAGGTTACCAGGTCCCGCCTGTCCATATAAGCTTATTCAGTGTGAGCTATAAGGGAAAACTGATCCTAGATCAGCACTCCTAATCATCTGTGCAGCGTGACTGCAAAAAAATATGACCTGGAAGGTCTCCTAAAAGTCTCGGCGCTTAAGAGATTAAGCCAGAGCCAACCAGTGGCATCAACTGTATAATGGGAGGATTGTCAATGTTAACCTAAAGCTTCGGAGGTCCATAGTTATCAATATAATGCCTATGCTTGTGATATATAAGTGCTTACATTCCCTTTGTGTGTGTTAAGCCGTTGGGTAATCGTCTCGTTGCTTGGGGACACTCATTTTATGTGTATCTGCGCTTCTACTGTATGTTTACAACAAACCTGAATGTTCTAGAAACAGGTCTGAGCATCTTAACTGTGGACGGAAATGTTATTTCAAACAGTATAGGTCAGGGGTACTCAACTCTTACCCTATGATGTCCGGAGCCTGCTGGTTTTCTGTTATACCTGATGGTTTGCACACACCTGGTGTCCCAGGTCTAAATCAGTCCCTGATTAGAGGGGAACAATGAAAAAAAAATGCAGTGGAACTGGCTTCAATGTCCAGAGTTTAGTTTAATGGGTATAGAGCCCCACACTGGAGGTGTCATAATACCCATAAAACCTAGCGGTCAAACAGGGAAATGGTTCCAATAGTTTTTCCACCATTCAGCTCTCCTATTTTAAAAACACTTAAGGGCTGTGTTTCGTGTAGGCTAACCCTGGCGTGACGTTTTGATAATCATCTAACTCTCTCGGACAAGGTGACTTATCAATATATTCAGCTCCATTTACTCTTAGATTTGAAAATGCTAATTAGAATCAAAGTGAAAATGCAAAACTACAAATCCCCGCAAGCTCCTGCACGTCATTGCTAGGGGAGTAAATACAGGCAAATATATTTATAAAGGTCACCTTTTACTAGAGATTTGTCTGGTTATCAAAACATCACGCCAGGGTAAGCCTACAAGAAACACAGCCCCTTATTTGAAATGTTTCTAAAAATCCCCCATGGGATGTGACTGCTAGGTTTTATGGGTAGGCTGTGAGGTTTTTTAGAAATGTCAATGCATTGCTGGAGAAATAGCCTACTTTCATTCCATGTGTTTTAGAAAATGAGGTTTGTCGAAGAGCATGTACTGTATGCCACCGAATGTTCTCAATTAGATTGTCTTCGGATATTGAATGGTAATGGATAATCGTAGTCTTGGTCGTTTATGTACATGTCATTTATGTCTACACTTAACGATGGAAGGAGACCTGTGATAGTCTATTGCCGATACATTTTCCTGTAAAGATTTGAGTAAAATGTACAGCGCACCACAAGGTAGAGTATATTTGGAGATATATTTAGCTACACGTTTAGTTTTTGCAGTCAAACCACTACATAAAATGCACAAGATTGCTGTGGGAAGTGTCAAAGAAATCACTTAGTCATAACAGCACTTTACTGGCATAACAGAATGGAATGCATATGACTCCATTTTCTCTCCACCTGCTTCATGGCCATTTAAAAAGAAAAGATGGATCGAGAGATGGATAAATTACTTTTATTGTAAGCAAACAATGAATCACGTTAAAGCAATTAAAAAACAGAGGAACATTTAAGAGACATAAAGATGAAAATAAATCGGCTTTACTGAATTTGCTACTACAGATGTTGAAACGGATCATTTCACTGAATGTAATAAGCAATGTAAATTAGGATTCGGAAACATCAATAAATATTTTCATATATATTATGAATCATTGTTTTACATGTATATAATATGAAAAGCAAAATAGTTTTTTTTTTTCCCGTGCACTTGCGGTATGTCTACTCCTGAGCAGTTTGAAGTAATATAATCCCCAAATGCAGTATATACATGTGGAACAAATAAGCCACACCCACCACATTAGTAACTATATGTATTTGTATGTGATACATTTTTGGAGGAATACATTAGCACAAAATACCTTATAATAGTAAATCACGAGGGGACATTATCAAGTTGTCTTTAACCAGATGAAACCCCTTATACAAACAGAATCAATACCTTACCCTTTAAAACACAACCAACAATTTCTAATATATTTTTCAGTTAAACAAGACTCGATCAAACAAAGTCAATAAACCAAACCAACACGAAGTACACCATCAGCACATTAATTAAGAACCGAGCTTATAAGACGGAAGGAATGGACAGAGAGGATAACGTGCTGACACACAAGGACCATGACAATGGCCCTCTGATCTTTGCTCTATCTGGTGTTGTGTACGCGAGTCGTTCGGACTTTGTCCAAACCTTTGGGGATCTCTTAAAAAGCCAGTGGCAATAATGGCTTAAATCCAGCAAATGAATTAATATTTTCCTTAAATATCAGCTTGCCTTCATTCCACTAACAGTCGAAATCCCTTAAATCAGGAAAACTAGTGTTTCTATAGCGGGAGAAGGCAATGACACCAACTATTCATTTGGCACTAGGCTTTGCAAAGCAAAACTAAACCATCACATGCTATTCTCAACTTGCTCTCCGATCGTAGCGATGGCAGTATGTCCATAAATGGAAAAGTTCCAATCCACAATATCAGAGGCATGAATTATGAGAAGCATGCACCCACGTTACAGACAATGTGACACCCACAGATGTCCAAACTAACACCAACAGACCATCACTGTGCTACAGATATGTAGCTAAATTAGCTATAACTTGGGCCCAGAGTTTTTCTTTTGTCTGGTCACAGACAGAAAAAAACCCAGCCCTAAATCATCCCTATTTACAAAACCCACAGAGTTGGAACAACTCCTGTTCACAGGGTCTAAATGACCTCTGCTTGTTCTTATGGGCCAGGTTGGGTCTATCTAGCCCGGTTGCCAGATCAACCAACTCCTCTGCCCTGTTCACTGTAATTCTAAAACAAATGCAGAGCTGGCAACCAGGCTAGGTTCTATCAAGCCTGTAGTAGCAATGTCCTAGTAGCAGTGTCAGGAAGCGCTTTCAGCACATCCTCACACTGCACCATGCAGAAACCGCCTTCACTTCCAGGCTCTATGTGAAACACTGTAGCGAAATGTATTAGATCAAGAAAAAAAGGGAACGATACCCACTTTTCCTTTGGGGGTATCAAGAATAATGTGGATGCTTTTCTGTTCGATTCATTGATTCTCTATATCCAGTGGTGTTATTGGATATGACATTCCCTAATGCGGGATGCCTGACACCAGCAAAAGCCATCCACACTCTTGCAATAGGTGTGCCAGTACATGGCCTTCTGAACGTTGTGGTACTGTTCACATACAGCAGATAACATACATGTTAGACATGTTTATTCACGTCGTTTTGTGTATATTACATGTGATTACTGTGTACTGCCAAGACCCACACCAAGAGATCATAAGCTCTGATAAAACAGGCTGTAAACAGCTACCCACAGACCACTAAAATGTATCTGTAAATAAACTGGACGATCAAGACATTTAGCCAGGACTGCAGAGCCGGAGAAAGAACTCATTCGCCTGGTTCAAATACCACTTAGTAGTTCTGTTTGTAAGTCGTGCCTATAGCATGTCACGTAACCACTTGCGAATCAGACATGAATGATCACAATGTCAGCTAATTCCTTCTATCCAGCCAATGTAACTCGCTATGTCTGATGAACCATTAAGGAATAAATCAATTCCTTTCACGGCATGCTGCTGACATCACAACAGCAGTAAAAAAAAAAGGTAGTAAGGATGTCAATCATGCTTTTGACAATACAATAATATTGTATAATAATTTGTAATGTTCCTTTACCTGTATGCAAGTGCTTAGTTTTCATTAGTTACTGATTAACAAATGCTGCCTGTTTAGAGGTTGCTGCAGTTACAAGAGACCAAAGTCCAAAATGATATGACCTACACTGCATTATTACTAAAGCCAGTGACTACAACCAAATAATAACCTTTAAGATACAAGTTCCCAATATCAGTATGATTAAGTCATTTATTGACCCAGATGCTGTATATTCTAATTATTTGCGAGGGAGAAGAATGTGTGTTTGTGTGTTAACTTCTCAAGACTGCAGCTTGCACAGGCTAACAGACGAGCCGCTGGAGAAGAGCCAGAACGCCGGGTACACTGCCTCGGCGAACTGGAACACAAACGTATGGAACGGGTATGCCCGGTCCTGTACGTTATAGAAAGTGGCCGTTCCCTCCTCGCAATCCAGCAGCACGCCGACGCGGGTCGGATTCGGGTTCTGCAGTACAGTCTCACTGCTGGCGTGCCAGGCCGACAGCTTGACGTTGAACCACTCCACGCACCAGGACTGGGCGTTACGCCCCAGCCGGCTAGCTGGACCCTTCCGTTCGATGCTGTTGTAGGCCAGGCCGATGCCGGTGAAGTTGTTGCTGCTCATCTTGACCTCCCAGTAGTGACGGCCGCGGGAGAAGCCCTTGGAAGTGAGCACCTGGCTGCAGACGGAGAAACGGGCGGGGCCATCGGGGTAAGGGGTGGGCTCGTCTGACACAGAGGCCACGGTCATGTTCTCTGTGAGGGAGATGCGCTTGTGGGCTGTTTTGAGGTCAAAGGTGAGAACCGTGCCATCTGGTGAGGGAGAGACAGGAGGTAAGATTCTCTCTCGCACACAAACACACCCATTGCACACACTTTTCTAAAAGTTCCTTCAGAATGCAGTACTTGTTTTCAAGCTAGTGTTAGGAATACAGGGAGATAAGTGGTTAGACCACAGAGTCTATTTCCACTACAGACATCCATCCCTCCACGGCTGGCAGCAGCTGCCAGGCTAGGTGTTAGGAGTACCAGCAGGGTTAAGGATTGTGTAATTGCTCACAGGTGCGAGTGATTAACTGGCAATTACTGTAACAATCTTAGAAGCGGATCAAGAGTAGCAGCCCAAGCCAATGGGGATCTCCTGCTGAGTGTTTGAATCTTTTTTGTTTGGCATGCCTTTCTGTATATTGTTATACTTGTCATCATATGAGCGACAACAACCACCATGAGCCGTCTCCCCTCGAGACATTCACAACACCCTGTTGACTTATGTTGAACGCACACTCAGAGGTTACAGACTTGCCAGAAGATTCCGATGGAGCAGCGTGGATAAAAGGAGCACAGTGGCATATCCCATCCCTGCATCGAGGTACGTTTTCCTTCCCATATCTCACGCCGGCTCCACGGTGTCTTAATGTAACCATGATTGAGTTCCGGCCCCAGTGCAGCTCAGTGTAAACAAGCGCAACGGTAAGGTCGGTATCTTCTGGCAAAACATATAGCCTATCCTAGCCTCCCTAGACTGAGCCAGAGTCGGTTTGCTACGTGGTTGCGGTAAACCACTTGTGAACTTACATTGCAGAAGGTCATTTCGTTTTGCTGCAGACGTGATACTTGGGAGAACACTTGGTTGTCCTGTAAGAGAAACACCATGACATTAGTTTAGTAGAGTGCATAGGTGACTTTGATCAACCGGAGGGGTGGTCCAGAAAGCCGGATTAGGGAGTTGGCGAGATCTGTCAAACTAACTACGGATTTCCGGTTCCAGAAAGAGAGCTCGGCCTGTAGCCTGATCGACCATAGCAACAAATGCTCGGAAGCAAACCTGCTACCTTCAGAGGTTAACTTGATCTTAGCCTGCCCTGGGGAATAAAGATGGGGCTTCTCCGCCAATCAGATTGTTGTCCGTCACTATGGCCTGTCCCTTTGCGGAAAACACAACTGACATCAGAGCCTTTGTAACGCACGGCAAACAACGAAGGGAACAAACTATTGGACCTCGACTAGATCCTTGAAATGATTCAGAGTTTTTTTTTTTTGTGGAACCTATTCCGCACAATCAATATCTGGCCAATTTACTCGACCCGTACATAGCCAATGTAATCCAACGTAGTTTCGCCTTACCTGACATAGGCCTACAAACTCTGTAGTTCTGTTTGTAACGTAGCAATCGTTTGGCCTCTGGAAGTTTCCTGTACAATGAGGATGACGCTGAACGATTTGGCAAGGCAACTGTGCGTAGAGCCGTAAGAAGAGCCCGTCTTGCGTTAGAGATTTTTATTTTACGTCTTTGTTGCATTCCCTGCCCATCAAGCGATCCATATAATCAAGGAGGTCTTTAACAGACTTGCAGGTACAGTAGGCTGCGATGTTTTGCTAATCGCTAAATGAATAAACCTCAGCAACATGATGAAAAGTGATAAATAGCCTAATTCATCCCGCAGATTTTGCAAACCTCACTGGTGTTACAACATAGAACACATTGTTGCCCATGTTGTCGTGAAACGCACTCAATTAATTACTCATCCTATATAGGCTATGGAATGGGCCCACCATTGCAATTGTGACATGGGCTACTTACAATCGACTTATTAGGCCATAGCCGTGACACGAATATCACCAGCGTTGTAATAACAGTGCTTTATAAAGTGAAAGCGTTATCACTAGTCACCCATGTGTGTAAGCTAGGACTATTAGATATTGGAATTGGGCCGCTTCACTTAAGCATTTACTCGGTCTGCAATTTTCTGCCAGGCTCCCGCTCTGGCTATTGCAGCAGCAGCTGTATTTCATTTTTGGTAAATGTGTGAACATGTTTGTTGTATGTTTACAATAGTTTCTCTTTTCTAAACTTGTGAAATGTTGGGCTTTGTCTTTTTGAATCCATAGCTGTCGTTTATTTCTGTCATCGACACGAGGCCAATTTTTGAATGTTTGCGTGCCAGTTGTCGGATCAACCAATCTGCAATTCACTTAGCATAATTACTTAAACGAGAAGCAGACGTTCTGGAACCAAGAAATCACGTACTCCCTCATCTGGTTAAGAGAAGCGGGATATTTTCAGGGAATCCTAAATATGTAAAACCATCTCTCTGGAATACCCCCCCCCCCCCCCCCCCCCAAAGTTGCGACAAGTATCCAGAATTGCATTCAAATTTGTCATTGGAGGCTCACTTATGGAATTCAGCTGCTCGAGCAGAGGATATCGTTTTAAGCAACGTTTCCCCAGTGTATAGATATTTTTTTTGCATGAACAACAGTTCTACCTGGGTCCTCCCTGTTCCTGGGTCTGGGTTCTGCTGATTGTCCTCTGGGGTGGTCCCTTGGTGTGTGTGGAACAGGAGTGGCGAACTCTCTGGGAGCATTAGGTGGCTTTTGGGGATTTTCTGAGGGAAGACAAACAACTAATTTAGAATATATTTTCATATCCAATGATTGCAGGCAGTACTTTTACACAATATTGTATGAGTCAGCTGCTGCCTAAAGCATGTAGGTTAAAGGGATAGTTAGACTTTTTGGCAATTAAGCCCCCTTTTATTTATTTTTACTTACCCAGAGTCCGATGAACTCATTGATACCATATTAGTGTCTGCATGCAGTTTGAAGGAAGTTGAAGGTAGTTTCTAACGCGATTGCTAACTAGTAGTAGCACAATGTCTGGAAGTCTATGGGAGCGTTTGCTTATTTGACAAAATATCCCTTTTAAGCGCTCTCTCCAAAGGTTTGCAAAACAGACTGAATAGCCATAACCCTGTTAAACCGGATCATAAACAAAAAACATGTCATGCACAGCACACCTGTTATCTGAGCTTGGCAGAAGTTGAAGTAAACACACAGAAAAACACTGAAAAATCTGTTCTCACTGTCAGCCTTATGTTCTTTCCCTTCTTTGTGATCTCGTTTCTTGTCTGACTCTGAAAGGGAGAAATGGTTGAGAGACTTGTAGGATCAAAAAAGTAACTCTGGGTCATTGTTGACCCTTCAGAGGTGTAAATAGAGTGGTATAATTGGCAGTAAGTCTTTATTGGGGCAGGATAGCCTAGTGGTTAGAGTGTTGGACTAGTAACTGAAAGTTTGCAAGTTCAAACCCCCGAGCTGACAAGGTACAAATCTGTCGTTCTGCCCCTGAACAGGCCGTCATTGTTCCTAGGCCGTCATTGAAAATAAGAATTTGTTCTTAACTGACTTGCCTAGTTAAATAAAGATAAAATAAATTGACAGTATAACAATGATCTGCCACTTGGTTTTTGAACCCTTCATGTCACAGATGTTTCTGACTGAATAGAACGAGCTGTATTTGTCTGGTCTGATAAGGAAATGGAGAGACCTAGTCGGTGCATCGTATTCCATGTTTGTTGAATGGTTCAATGTAGTGTCTTGGTAGAATGTACCTAGACACTAAAAAGGCCATCTTTATCAGGCTACAAGGCCACAACGACCCATCGCGTAATAGCCTACTTCTCTCTCGGTTTGAATCTTGTGGAGGCTTCTTCCTCTGGTTTGCCCTAAGGGGGGCTCCTGGGCTGTGGGATCGAGGCATTCTCTGGTGACCTGGTGGTGGCATGCCTCCTGAAACAAAGACCAGATGAAACTTTAGATAGTGTCACACTGTGCCAAAGTATATACAGTGCCCAAGGTCGTGATTAGGCTATGAGTGACCACCGCAACGAGTCTATTACTTATTTCACAAACTATTGTGGCTGTACCATTTAGCCGGACAAAAGCCATACCTTTCTGGGAGATTCCAACCGCTACTGTATGCCAGCAGGAGTTATGTAGTTATTATAAAGAGGAGGGCATATCGGCACTCACCCATTTCATAGAAGTTTGGCAGCAGAGGAGGAGCAAACCTCTCAGCTGTTGGGAAGAAATCACATTTTATTGGTAATGTACACATATTTAGCAGGTGTTATTGCGGGTGTAGCGAAAGGCTTATGCTCCTAGCTCCAACAGTGCAGTAATAACAATACACCCAGATCTCTCTCCAAAAAAAAAAAACATGAATTAAGAAATTTTAGAACAAGCAATGTCAAAGTGCGGAAAATAAATGTATACACTGAGTGTATAAAACATTAAGAACACCTTCCTAATATTGAGTGGCACCCACCCTTTGCCCTCAGAACAGCCTCAATTTGTCGGGGCATGGACTCTACAATAGGGATGGCATTTTACTGTTGTAGTACTCGCATAATTTGAGTGCTCTAATGAAAAAATTATAAGAAATGGAACACACTGGAAAATGTGTGCATTTGTCTATGCCAACAGCACACAACCATGCATGACTTATCATAACCATTACAGATAAGTTCTAATTGCTCGATTGCCATTCATTGAAACCATAATGAGCTATGTTAGTTCGGCTTGCGCCTAGCCAACCTTGGCTAGCCTAAACGAACGAGTGTGCTTGAAAAATGAGAGGGAAAAAAAGCGGCAATAGTACAGTTTGTCCATTTTGAGACGCTGTAGCCAGTATACACAATTCATCTAAAATACCGTCAAAATGAATGACATTTGAGTTTTTGCCGACAATCTTAGTCAAGCAGTTTTACATCTAACTAAGATGTTCTGTGCAGTTTTTTTACAACGAAAAAATGTGCATGAAAGAGTCGTGCCTCCTTGAATGACAGACTTTATTGAAGAATCCCTACTGTTGACCAATCACTGACGAAGGGGCGTGACTTCGGCTCCGAACTTCAGCTTGCCTCCAGAACATTTTTTGTGTGTTCCCGAACAGCCGGAAAAAAATCTCACCAAAGTCCAAAACTAACAAAAACGTCACAATAATATGCACAAACTCAAACTCAATATGCACCGAACTGTTTCGCCTGGGAAGCATGCAGACGCTTTTACATGCTCGGCTCTGGTGGCGTCACAGCTGTGCTTTGCAGTGGCAAAAGACAAAATGCGAGATGTCTGCTGATGCTTGTCCAGCGCCGAAAACATTTCTTTGTGCTTGATAAGCATGTGATTTGTCATGGATCTAGTTGTAAACATAAACTCGTACATCGCCTTGGTCTATACAATTGCCCTTATTTTAGCACCCCAAAAACGTAATACTTCCAGATCAACTGTAATGTCAATACCATTGTAAAGCACAATTTCTCCACTTTCCAACAGAATCAATTACATGACCCCCACGCTGCCCGTTTCTGCATGATTCAAGAAGGCAATGAGCCCCGTCGGGTCTTTTTAAAAATGGCGGGTGGGGAAGCGATACTAACGCGTGATAGTGAGAAGGAGAGATGTCCTGTGGGAAAATTGCTTTTTTTCCACTCAATCTGTCCAACTTATCACCTTATCGCCTCTAAAATGTAAATAAAACACTATATATAATGTGTCATTACATACCTATTTGAACGTTTGTGTCAAATTTGAATCAGATTTTTAGCGCGGTGCTAAAGTGATCTTAGAAGTCAACAGCGGCTTTGAGAATGATGATCGCATGCAATGATGACGCAAAAAATGACTAGGTATCCCCCCCTTACCCCCGTCACTGTCCATTTCTTATTTTTAAAGGATGAGAGAAGTGCTACACCTGGTGGAGAGAGATAGTAAGACATAAATAGTTGCTTTATGCGTGCTGTACGTTACGACATGACACGTCACGATGTAACGGAGGGTCAGTTTTCTCAACTTTTCTCCAATACTATAGAGCCATTACCATGTCCATCAACACTTGAATAGAAACCTAGTTCACACCCCAGATTTTGACGTCAACACAGTCACTACAGTCCCATTAGTTTTCTTTGCAGCCTCGTTTGAATGTTGCGGTTGCGCACATTTGTACGGAATGGGGTGAGTTTAGTTTCTGCTCGGTATCAGACACATTTTTTGCTTCAGTTGCACTTCACTCACAAACTGGCATTCTATCAACAGACAGCGCTCTGATGTGTAGCCTCTTTTCTCTCTGGTAAAATGCTAGATTAACTTTAAGCAAAACATTAGATTTGGAAATGTAGATGGTTACATTCGTTCTATGATAAACATTAGACAGTTTGAGCTCTCCAAACAACCTGTACACTACGAGAATGAGAACACTATGCCATATTAATACATTGAATAAACGGAAATTACCATAACCAAAGATTCTAGATTAATGGGGAAATGGCAATGATTAACGGTAGCCTAGATCTACTACTGTTGATACTTTTGATAATAGCAGGGATTTCATAATCATTGAACCTTTGGGTGGGGGACCATTCTTGATACACATGGGAAACTGCTGCGTGTGAAAAACCCAGCAGCGTTGCAGTTCTTGACACTAAAATCTGTGCGTCTGAAACCTACTACCAAAGGCACATAAATATTTCATCTTGCCCATTCACCCTCTGAATGGCACACATACACAATCCACGGCTCAATTGTCTCAAGGCTTCAAAATCCCTTAAGAACAAAAAAAACCCAAGTCTCCTACCCCCATCTACACTGATTTGAAGTGGATTTAACAAGTGGCATCAATAAGGGATCATAGCTTTCATCTGGATTCACCTGGCCAGTCTGTCATGGAAAAAGCAGGTGTTCTTAATGCTTTGTACACTATGTATATGATGGTGTGTATACACATTATGAATAGAAATTGGATTTAAAGCCGTAGTTAAATACGATAGGCCTTGACTACAGTATATACATATGAAGTGGGTAAAACAGTAAGTAAACATTATTATAGTAACCAGTGTTCAATGACTATGTAAATAGGGCAGCAGTGTCTAAGGTGCAGGGTTGAGTACTGGGTGGTAGCCGTCTAGTAACACTGACTAAAGTTCAGGGCAGGGTACTGGGCGGAGGCCGGCTAGTGGTGACTATTTCACTTAGGTGTTCTAAGTATAATGCTTGGAATCTGGAAAGCAAACGCCTCACACCACCAGATTGGTAACCAATTTGAGGGATGAGATGTTGGATTGTGAATTATTGTTTGATTGGACTCATTGTTTGATCCCTTATTGCTCTCCAATGTAAAAATCACCATTGTCGAACATGTCCATGCAAAGTTCTGGAATTAAATTCAATATCACAAGGCATCATACAAATGCCGCCCATAAGCATGTTTCATACACTTGTATATACACACACACCTGGTTTGAGTATCTGCAGTCTGGCCTCTACAGGCTGTTTCAGTACAAATGTGAGATGCTCCCTCAGGACTGCAGAGTAGGCATGCCAGGCTGCCAAGGCCTTAGAGTCCAGGTTGACCTTCGGGGTATAGGGGTCAAAGGCCACCACTGCCGGCATGTCAACTGAGGCCTGTCCCAAAGGAAAAGGTAAAAAACAACCAGATACAGTGCCTTGCGAAAGTATTCGGCCCCCTTGAACTTTGCGACCTTTTGCCACATTTCAGGCTTCAAACATAAAGATATAAAACTGTATTTTTTTGTGAAGAATCAACAACAAGTGGGACACAATCATGAAGTGGAACGACATTTATTGGATATTTCAAACTTTTTTAACAAATCAAAAACGGAAAAATTGGGCGTGCAAAATTATTCAGCCCCTTTACTTTCAGTGCAGCAAACTCTCTCCAGAAGTTCAGTGAGGATCTCTGAATGATCCAATGTTGACCTAAATGACTAATGATGATAAATACAATCCACCTGTGTGTAATCAAGTCTCCGTATAAATGCACCTGCACTGTGATAGTCTCAGAGGTCCGTCAAAAGCGCAGAGAGCATCATGAAGAACAAGGAACACACCAGGCAGGTCCGAGATACTGTTGTGAAGAAGTTTAAAGCCGGATTTGGATACAAAAAGATTTCCCAAGCTTTAAACATCCCAAGGAGCACTGTGCAAGCGATAATATTGAAATGGAAGGAGTATCAGACCACTGCAAATCTACCAAGACCTGGCCGTCCCTCTAAACTTTCAGCTCATACAAGGAGAAGACTGATCAGAGATGCAGCCAAGAGGCCCATGATCACTCTGGATGAACTGCAGAGATCTGATCTGTCCATAGGACAACAATCAGTCGTATATTGCACAAATCTGGCCTTTATGGAAGAGTGGCAAGAAGAAAGCCATTTCTTAAAGATATCAATAAAAAGTGTCGTTTAAAGTTTGCCACAAGCCACCTGGGAGACACACCAAACATGTGGAAGAAGGTGCTCTGGTCAGATGAAACCAAAATTGAACTTTTTGGCAACAATGCAAAACGTTATGTTTGGCGTAAAAGCAACACAGCTGAACACACCATCCCCACTGTCAAACATGGTGGTGGCAACATCATGGTTTGGGCCTGCTTTTCTTCAGCAGGGACAGGGAAGATGGTTAAAATTGATGGGAAGATGGATGGAGCCAAATACAGGACTATTCTGGAAGAAAACCTGATGGAGTCTGCAAAAGACCTGAGACTGGGACGGAGATTTGTCTTCCAACAAGACAATGATCCAAAACATAAAGCAAAATCTACAATGGAATGGTTCAAAAATAAACATATCCAGGTGTTAGAATGGCCAAGTCAAAGTCCAGACCTGAATCCAATCGAGAATCTGTGGAAAGAACTGAAAACTGCTGTTCACAAATGCTCTCCATCCAACCTCACTGAGCTTGAGCTGTTTTGCAAGGAGGAATGGAAAAATTGTCAGTCTCTCGATGTGCAAAACTGATAGAGACATACCCCAAGCGACTTACAGCTGTAATCGCAGCAAAAGGTGGCGCTACAAAGTATTAACTTAAGGGGGCTGAATAATTTTGCACGCCCAATTTTTCAGTTTTTGATTTGTTAAAAAAGTTTGAAATATCCAATAAATGTCGTTCCACTTCATGATTGTGTCCCACTTGTTGTTGATTCTTCACAAAAAAATACAGTTTTATATCTTTATATTTGAAGCCTGAAATGTGGCAAAAGGTCGCAAAGTTCAAGGGGGCCGAATACTTTCGCAAGGCATTGTATATTATAGTCAATATTATAATTTCAAGACTATTAGCCCACTGAGCTAAAGCCGGGAGCTGACGCAAGTCTTCTGCTCTCAGGCAAGGTTTTTCATCACCTGAGTGCGAGCAGTTCACCAAAGCCACCTTCGCTACACTGGACTCACCTGTAGGAAAGCCACGGTCTGAGTCTGACTGAGCAGGCTGTCGACGCCATCTTTTGCCGCACTAAGCTTCGCAATGTTCTGGTTGAACTTCTTTATGAGGTTCTGGAGTTTGGTCTGAGCGCTCTCCTGCTCGCGGTCCACGGTGTTCAGAGCCTCACGCTCGTCACGGTCCAGCAGCTCCCGGATTTGGCGGTACTCGTCCTCCAGAGCTCTCTTCCTGCTGGCTGCAGAGTCCTGGAGGAAACGGACACACGGTATACGTGGAGTTCTCAAATTGATCTCTCGCACAGCATATCACACAGCTCTTACTGTGTGGGTGTTCGATATTTAGTTTTTCCACGTGCTCAAAGCTTTCAAACTGCTTTGTATATTGATTACTTGCTAGGGAATACAGTAGTTAAAGACATGTTCTTGAGTCCTTTGTTTAAAAAAAAATGGTAGCTCACCTTCAACTTGCTCTGCTGGTCACTCATCTGAGAGATGACAGTCTGGTTCTTGTCAATCTTTCCATCCAGCAGACTCAACTTGCCCCTCAAATCAGACTGAATGAGACATGAATGAATATCATCTTCAACCAAATAAAACATTTCTAACTCTTAAGATGTTTTCTTTTAGGATTAGTGATTTGATCAATGACATCACTTCTGTAGCTAAATAGGGTAAACAGTCAGTACTGAGGCTTGAACCAGTGACCTTACGCCTGTAGCCTAGCGGTTAAGAGCATTGGGCCAGTAACCAAAAGTTGGTTTGAATCCCCGTGCCGGAAAGGTGGAAAAATCTGCCGTTCTGCCCTTGAGCAAGGCAGTTAACCCCTAACAACTTTAAGGCAGCCCCCTGCACCTCGATTAAGGCAGCCCCCTGCACCTTTCCGATTCAGAGGGGTTGGGTTAAATGCGGAAGACACATTTCGGTTGAACGCATTGTTGCGCAACTGACTAGGTATCCCAACAGAACAGTATGCTAGGTATTTCACCAGATGTATAAATGTGAAACATCTGGTTAGTTTCCACTCACTACCAAATATTGTGATGAGAGGAAGCCCAGGGGCCGGCAGTGGTTGAAGGATTTTGGCCAACATTCAGTTATCCGTTTCCAAAACTAGAATCTGTAACAGTGAACTGGGTTTTGTAGACTAACTTTTGCCAAAGTTTCTTAAAACGACATTGTTTAGGAGTGCAAGGGCGAATTGAGTTCTTGTACATACACTTCAGAGTAGGCGTTCCATAACGGAAATATGCAAATAAATGCCAGAATGAGCCAATAGGATCTCACTAGCTCGTGCTTGGCTCTGCCCACTATGATTCATTTGCTCCCATTAAAACGACAGGCTCTGGTCTATCCCCTTTCCCGTTATAAAAAAAGTCCAGTCATCTAGACAGTTGTAATGCACTACATGGGGGCAATGGGCTGGCACAACACTACTGTATGCCTGACCGTGGATGGGGTGTATTAACATCTATTGTGAACTTACCTCTTGCAGTGCCCGTTGTTCATCAGGGTTGGAGAAGGTACAGCCTTTATGCACCTGCTGCAGACAGACACCACAGATACAGCGGCCATGTTGGACACAGTAGAACTCCATCAGCTTGTGGTGGTCGGGGCAGATACGGTCGCGCAGGTCGCCCAGAGGCTCGTTCAGCTGATGCGCGCCAAACACTGGGTTCTCATGATGAGGCCTCACGTGCTCAAGGCAGAATGACGCCATACAGGTGAGGCAGGTCTTGAATGCTTTGGCTTCCATACAGGTGTCGCACAAGATAGCCACCTCTTTGGGCTCCATCTTGACCGCATCCCACATGATTAAGTCGCCCACCTCACTGGGGAGGTCGCTTTTATTCGACTTCATTTTGAACGTTTCCACAACAGTGCTGAGAACGGTGTTCTTCTTCAGCTCTGGTTTGGTGGTGAAGTGGGTCCGGCATTGTGGACAGCTGTAGTTGTCTTTCCAGGTTTCTAGGAGACACTCTTGGCAAAAGTTGTGTCCACATGGAATTGTCACCGGACAGTCGAAAGCACAGAGGCAGATGCTACAGCTCAGTTCGTCTTCGAGACTCATGAGGGAAAACATATCCTCCGCCATGATGGAACTACAACTGTCTGCTGCTGTGTTGTCTGTGAGTGTTCTGTTTAAACTACTATTCTGCCAACAGCAGAAATGATGACGTCACCTCTGTATGGAAACCTTCAAAATAAAAGCTCACATTTCAAAACATTGCGATGTTGATAACTCATTCTAAAGATATTAAATTGTAATCAGTTGCCATTTACATGGTGCTTATTTGCAAAGTATTTTTTTTAAGTGTGAAAAAGCTATTGGTATGTTCACAATATTGGGGTAGCTCCACCAATTAGGTGCCTTTGGAGCAGTGCAACTTTTTGGGAAAAAAGTTTATTTAGCTGAATGTCAAAACGCACATGTTAAACTTAATAAAAAATGTCAAAATCCCAATCCCTTAAATATTTTTTGGGGGTGACAAATAAAGTAGCATGGTTGACCATAAATAAAGTAGCATGGTTGACCATAAATAAAGTAGAAGGGTTGACCATAAATAAAGTAGCATGGTTGATCATAAATAAAGTAGCAGGGTTGATCATAAATAAAGTAGCAGGGTTGACCATAAATACAGTAGCATGGTTGACCATAAATACAGTAGCATGGTTGACCATAAATAAAGTAGCAGGGTTGACCGTTGACCATAAATAAAGTAGCATGGTTGACCATAATAAAGTAGCATGGTTGACCATAAATAAAGTAGCAGGGTTGACCGTTGACCATAAATAAAGTAGAACGGTTGACCATAAATAAAGTAGCATGGTTGACCATAAATACAGTAGCAGGGTTGACCATAAATACAGTAGCAGGGTTGACCATAAATAAAGTAGAATGGTTGACCATAAATAAAGTAGCATGGTTGACCATAAATACAGTAGCAGGGTTGACCATAAATAAAGTAGCATGGTTGACCATAAATAAACAGGGTTGACCATAAATAAAGTAGCAGGATTGATGTGTTATTCTCAACCCGCTCAGTTTTCCAACACAGAACAACAGAAAATGGGCAAAAAGAGTAGAACCAGCTCACCTGCTTTTACACTGATTTGACTATTAGATGTTTTACAGAAATAGCTTCACAATATTAAAATGAGAGTTCAGTTAACGTAACAGGGTTGACCTTAAAATCTTGGACAGACTTGTTTAATTCCTTAAATGAATCACATATCACATTATTTATTTAATCTTCAGAAATGACTGTCAGTGTATTGCTTCGGCCCCTTTCCAATCGCTCCAGAAAAGCTGTGGCCCTTGCGGAGCAAGGGAAATAACTACTTCCAAGGGAAATAACTACTTCCAAGGGAAATAACCTCTTCAAGGTCTGAGGGCACGACGTCACTGATTGAAACGCCACAAGCAAGCACGACTAACTACCTAGCCATTTCACACAGGTTGCAAAAACATAACTAGGGCTTTACAATGATTGTGAAAACTTGGGAAACACCGGCACAAATAATAGTTGTTTTTTCTCTATAAACCACTATGTAATTCAGTGTATATAGGGTAGGCCGTCGTTGTAAATGACTTGCCTAGCTAAATAAAGGTTAAATAAAAAAATTAAATATACATTATTTTTTTTTGCATTGTGGCCAATGTGGAGTAAAAGGCCAGCAACACTCTGTATTAACATAACAGCATTTGTGTAAACTTTCAAATTAAATGCTGGTATAAATAATGAATGATTAAAAAAAATAGGTTATTTTTCCAAGGTGGTTGCAATGCTTTGAGAAACAGTTGTACGTAACTAGTGTTAAACAAAAGGATAGTCACAAAGCTTTCCATATCCTTGCAGGGAGACTCTTATTTTGAAAGAAAATCCTGTCGCTAGTAGAATGGTATTCTAGTTTCAGTGCGTCACTCTGGCGAAACGAAACTTATTTACAGTCTTTGCTTCCGTGGTGCATATATATTAAATATTTGGCTTTTGAAGATACTATCGTTGCGCGAAGTCATTATCTACTTTATTTTGATTCTAACCTTACCGTTTCCCCTTTTGGATAGAGAAATTCGATGTTGTGTTATTACATTATTTGCTTGAGTGAAGTGTCTATTAGGCCTTCATGATTTTTTATTTTTTTTTTAATGTTCCTGAACATGTAAGATATTTTAAGTAAAGTAGCCAACGGAATCAAACTTACCAGGCTGTAAAGTGCACTGACAGCTGACAAACGTATTCTACGTCCCTTGACTTGTCCGAGATCTGAGTAGCTGTCTGTGGATTCTTCTTCGGGGGGGTTTATCCGCAGTTGGCATCCAACGTTATGGTGCATTACTGCCACCTACTGTACTGGAGTGGGGCCCAGTTTCTCTTAAAAAAAGACAACAAAAACTGTAGACTGTATATAATGACGTTCTACTTAGTATACTCTTTAAACTAATTTCCTGTATCCACTTCTCCCTTATACTGGATCTCAGCCTCTTCCCCCCTCATACTGCCCACACTATGCCAATACAAGCTCCATTGTAGTTTTTTGGGGCATCAATACCCGGCCATACCTGAGAGTAAACAACATTGCTTTGTGTGGAATGTTGAGTCAGTTGCGGTTTGAAAGTCTTCTATTTTAAGGGTTTATGACAGACTCGGGGTGAAAGTATTAATACAACAAGTCCCAAAAAACGACAGGCTATTAGTCCAACAGTACCGCATGTCAGCAGCATAAAACATTAGTGAATTGACTGGAAACTGGGTGATAATACCCTCCTTGTGGTTTGAGGAGAACACTTACATTTTTGTCAAGGCAGAGATGAGCGGCCGAGACGCTTGCGGACAAGGCAGAGATGAGTGGCCGAGATGCTTGCGGACAAGGCAGAGATGAGTGGCCGACACGCTTGCGGACAAGGCAGAGATGAGTGGCTGAGACCGAGGCGCGCATATCAGTTTGCAAACAATGTTAAAAAATAAATATATATACCTGTATATATATTATTGAGTTAATAAAGCCGCATATCAACATGGTATCTTTTGTTTTCTTGAGTAAGACTGCTCCAAAATGCAGATGTTTCAGCCTAGCTCAATGCTTTCTGTGGTGGACAAAATTTGCCCATGAAGGACCAAAATCAAATCAAATCAAATTTATTTATATAGCCCTTCGTACATCAGCTGATATCTCAAAGTGCTGTACAGCCTAAAACCCCAAACAGCAAGCAATGCAGGTGTTCGACCATCAAGGTGAGTCCAAAAATGTATTGTATGCTGCTGCATAAATTATGTAATATGCCAATAAGATATGTATACTGTAGCTAAGAAAGTAATACTAAGTCTATGTTGTGTAGTAAGCTATTAGTAGCCCATGTGCCTCACCCTAATAATTTGGTCTATTATCACCTCTTCATTTCACCTACTGTTCTGACTTGGTGGTGCACATGTAGCCTATAACCTGTTTTAGAGAAATGTAATCATTAAATATTGTAAGAACTTCTATTGTCTGCTTATATGCCCCCTTTATTTATCCTACAGTTCTGACTTAGTATACAGGGAGAACACTGTAAGAATGGCCCATGTTCTGAATTCTGTTGCTGTACATTAGTTATACAAATAGTTATATCGACTACGTCTGTCCTAGCTCGCTCATTAATGTCTTAATCGAAATTACGGACTGGCTTATCAACTTGTCGTCCCCTTATGCCAGTGGTCACCAACCTTTTCTGAGTCAAGATCACTTTCGCAGTCAAAAAGCAAGCTGAGATCCACTCCTCAGATGTATTTTTTAAAATTACATTAAACCTCACACATACAGTTTTGTAGGAATGAGGTTTGGGCTGTAGGCCTAATACATTATCACAGCATATTGGCTGTATGATTGGGCTGCCAATATTGTTAATCAGACCATATTATATTTCAAAACTCGAGCTTTGATAACAAAATAGATCAGTTGGTTTAGCACTTACGAGTAGTAATGGGCATTCCGACTCCTTTGCAGCGAGCCAGCTTGTTCGGCTCAGGTCAACTGATCTCCACAGTGACCTGCTCAAAGGGTTCCAGATAATGATGTAGTAATAACTTCTTACTGTACCTCTCCACTGATCTCCACAGTGACCTGCTCAAAGGGTTCCAGATAATGCTGTAGTAATAACTTCTTACTGTACCTCTCCACTGATCTCCACAGTGACCAGCTCAAAGGGTTCCAGATAATGATGTAGTAATAACTTCTTACCGTACCTCTCCACTGATCTCCACAGTGACCTGCTCAAAGGGTTCCAGATAATGCTGTAGTAATAACTTCTTACTGTACCTCTCCACTGATCTCCACAATGACCTGCTCAAAGGGTTCCAGATAATGCTGTAGTAATAACTTCTTACTGTACCTCTCCACTGATCTCCACAGTGACCTGCTCAAAGGGTTCCAGGACTCTGCACACCTCCTCCACCACCTCCCATTCCTCTTGGGTCAGAGCATCAACAGGTGCATTGACATATCCGATTGGGCAATGCAGTAGGTGCACACGATTTAGTCACAGATTTTCCGATTTAGTTACCTACGTCATTGCCCAATCGGATAGCTCAAATCACCGTGGCTACAGAGCTTCCATGACCCTGGCCACAGCCAAGTTTAATAGGCTGCTAGCCAACGTAAGATTGAATAACTTTTAAAACCATGACCACAGAGAGACTGTCAACGAATACAGCAAAGAGCTGCTGTTTGTCTCATGTTAACACTTTGCTTATCCGGTGCGCAGGACTTTTGAATCAAGTGCACCTACCGGCAACAGCTCAACACAATTTTAAAAAAGGAGCGCAAGTCTTTATTGTTGAGTTGGCTTTTCTACAGAAATATTTGGTGATCGACTAGGAATGCCCTGAATATCAACCAGTCGATCTGTATCGACCGGTTAGCGACCACTGCCTTATGCCATAGTTTGTACATCTCGATTGTCAGTAGAAACCATATTTGTTTAAGCAAGTCAGCCATATCAGCTATGTTTTTTTAAATGGCAGTAAATGAGGCCGAAGGAACTGTTTGGCTGCCAGACAAGGCTCCTTTGATTACCAGGTGTAGCAGTGGTAAGTTGTTGGGACAGCTTTATGTATGCCCTAACAGTTTGTCAACATTATAGTGCAATGAATTAATGTATTGTTTAGTGTTGTGTTGGGTTTACCCCACCAAGATTTACATGCTAAAATTGCCACTGAAGCTGAGCCATTTGCTTGTGCTCTGCTGCACAATGCAGTCTTATCTGACTAAGATCATAACATGGTGTTTAGTGCTTATAAACCCCGTCAAATATAAGATGACAGATTATTTAAAACAAATGTATAATGTTCCTTGAATATTGTCGGAGTTTGGAGTCACCAAAAATAGCTAGAAGCACTCTCATGTCTCTTAGTCCGTTGAGCAGAGCCAGAGATACTTTTGAGGAGATGTGAGAACTCCATTAGAATCGTATTAACGCCCATTGTGTACGTTGCCCATGCTATTTCTAACATAGAATGCGGGGAATGGTTAGAGGCGACCCAAAGACCACTAATGTTGTTTGGTTGTTATTTTGTGATGTCATGACATTTTTTATAAAGGAAATACTGTGACTTGAAAAGTATACACACTATATGTGTGAAGTGCCCATTTGATTCGTTGTATGGAAAATTATGAAAGTGTTTTTGTTAAGAGAGGGATGTGATCTTAGAAACTATAGGAGGAAATTGTTTCTATAACTTTGTACATGTAAGTAGTCATGTAGTGAGTGAGGTCAGAGAGCGTGTCAGCCTGGTGGAACTGCCCCTTTTGAACAAACTGTATAATATGATGGGTTAAGAATTAACATATCAGACCAGAAAGGCATCGAGCTGCAGCTCACATCCAAAAGTGGTTTGAACTCTGAAATCTCAACCCGATGTAAAGACGATAGTCACCTCCCGGACAATCACTGGTATGGCTGATTAGCTGTCCTAAGTAAAGTATCTACAAAAGCTAATTTAAGTGGGACCATTCTACTACTCTTCTCAAATCACCGTAGTACGCTACTCTCATCACCCCACTGAGAACCATCTCAGCTGGCTAGCATATCTTCAAAGAATCATCTTCTAGAGCGAGTGGAAGTAGTGAGCTCTGTAGTTCTGTGAAGGACTACACGACCAGTCGCCGGGCGACGGCCGAGGAGAATAACAGTAGGAGACGGTGGGGACCCCTTTAGGACAATCAGAGCTTTACAAGCGTGCCGCAAAAAAGGCTAAACACCCTTTCAAAGAAGGACTGGTTCTGACAGAAATGCACAAAGAACACTGACATTTACAAGTAAATACATTCATGATTTATGTGGCGCATAACATGTTAGCAGGTGCCAGGCTAAATAGCTAGCCAACTCCAGTCATGTGCTAACGTTTGCTGTTAAACCTAATTTTAGGTGGCTGGTTGTAATGTTGTAGCTTGCTGTTTAGTAGCTAGCCATATCTACAATTTAAAAGAGAGGTTTTACAATCGAGATACAAAAGGGCTCCGATTTGTAGAAACTCTTCTATTTTCAGTCATAGATACGTTTACCTACCTACCTAACTAGCTACATAATTAGACCCCCCCACTGTAACACAGTAGTAGCTCTGTTAGCCAGCAATACACAATATTTGTTTCAGTAGATAAACTAAAGTTAGCTAGCTAGCTAGGATGCTTGCAGGAAAAATACAGTCATTTGCGTCTGATCAGTTCTTTCATTTTTTTCCAAAGGATTGTTGTTAGTGTTCACCCTGTTGTTAGTGTAATTGAATTGAGAAGTTTTTTGGGAAAGCCGTTCCATCTATCAATCAATCAAATGTATTATAAAGCCCTTCTTACATCAGCTGATGTCACAAAGTGCTGTACAGAAACCCAGCCTAAAATCCCAAACAGCAAGCAATGCAGGTGTAGAAGCACGGTGGTTAGGAAAAACTCCCTAGAAAGGCCAGAACCTAGGAAGAAACTTAGAGAGGAACCAGGCTATGAGGGGTGGCCAGTCCTCTTCTGGCTGTGCCAGGTGGAGATTATAACAGAACATGGCCAAGATGTTCAAATGTTCATAGATGACCAGCAGGGTCAAATAATAATTATCACAGTGGTTGTCGAGGGTGCAACAGGTCAGCACCTCAGGAGTAAATGTCAGTTGGCTTTTCATAGCCGATCATTCAGAGTATCTCTACCACTCCTGCTGTCTCTAGAGTTGAAAACAGCAGGTCTGGGACAGGTCAGGGTTTCATAGCCGCAGGCAGAACAGTTGAAACTGGAGCAGCAGCACGACCAGGTGGACTGGGGACAGCAAGGAGTCATCAGGCCAGGTAGTCCTGAGGCATGGTCCTAGGGCTCAGGTCCTCCGAGAGAGAGAAAGAAATAGAAAAAGAGAGAATTAGAGAGAGCATACTTAAATTCACACAGGACACTGAATAAGACAGGAGAAACACTCCAGATATAACAGACTGACCCTAGCCCCCCGACACATGAACTACTGCAGCATAAATACTGGAGGCTGAGACAGGAGGGGTCAGGAGACACTGTGGCCCCATCCGATGATACCCCCGGACAGGGCCAAACAGGAAGGATATAACCCCACCCACTTTGCCAAAGCACAGCCCCCACACCACTAGAGGGATATCTTCAACCACCAACTTACCATCCTGAGACAAGGCCGAGTATAGCCCACAAAGATCTCCCCCACGGCACAACCCAAGGGGGGGCTCCA
Organism: Oncorhynchus clarkii lewisi; assembly: GCF_045791955.1. Classification (NCBI taxonomy): domain Eukaryota; kingdom Metazoa; phylum Chordata; class Actinopteri; order Salmoniformes; family Salmonidae; genus Oncorhynchus; species Oncorhynchus clarkii. Next base: position 24,047,241 of record NC_092159.1, on the reverse strand, counting down.
AACAGGACAGGAAGATCACGTCAGTGACTCAAGCCACTGAAGTGACGCACCCCTCCTAGGGATGGCATGGAAGAACACCAGTAAGCTAGTGACTCAGCCCTTGTAATAGGGTTAGAGGCAGAGAATCCCAGTGGAGAGAGGGGAACTGGCCAGGCAGAGACAGCAAGGGCGGTTCATTGCTCCAATGCCTTTCCGTTCACCTTCACACTCCTGGGCCAGACTACACTCAATCATAGGACCTACTGAAGAGATGAGTCTTCAATAAAGACTTAAAGGTTGAGACCGAGTCTACATCTCTCACATGGATAGGCAGACCATTCCATATTAATGGAGCTTTATAGGAGAAACCTTGCCTCCAGCTGTTTGCTTAGTAATTCTAGGGACAGTAAGGAGGCCTGCGTCTTGTGCCCGTAGCGTATGTGTAGGTATGTACGGCAGGACCAAATCGGAAAGATAGGTAGGAGCAAGCCCATGTAATTTTTTAATTTTTAATTTCACCTTTATTTAACCAGGTAGGCAAGTTGAGAACAAGTTCTCATTTACAATTGCGACCTGGCCAAGATAAAGCAAAGCAGTTCGACACATACAACAACATACAATATACAATGTGAGCAAATGAGGTGAGATAAGGGAGGTAAAGGCAAAAAAAGGCCATGGTGGCGAAGTAAATACAAAATAGAAAGTAAAACACTAGAACGGTAGATTTGCAGTGGAAGAATGTGCGAAGTAGAAATAATGGGGTGCAAAGGAGCAAAAATAAATAAATAAATACAGTAGAGGGAGAGGTAGTTGTTTGGGCTAAATTATACATGGGCTATGTACAGGCGCAGTAATCTGTGAGCTGCTCTGACAGCTGGTGCTTAAAGCTAGTGAGGGAGACAAGTGTTTCCAGTTTCAGAGATTTTTGTAGTTCGTTCCAGTCATTGGAAGCAGAGAACTGGAAGGAGAGGCGGCCAAAGGAGGAATTGATTTTGGGGGTGACCAGAGAGATATACCTGCTGGAGCGCGTGCTACAGGTGGGTGCTGCTATGGTGACCAGTGAGCTGAGATAAGGTGGGACTTTACCTAGCAGGGTCTTGTAGATGACCTGGAACCAGTGGGTTTGGCGACGAGTAAGAAGCGAGGGCCAGCCAACGAGAGCATACAGGTCGCAGTGGTGGGTAGTATATGGGGCTTTGGTGACAAAACAGATGGCACTGTGATAGACTGCATCCAATAGGTTGAGTAGGGATTTTGGAGGTATTTGTAGTTGTCCACATATTCTAAGTCAGAAAGTAATGCTTTGTAGGTTAGCAGTAAAACCTTGAAATCAGCCCTTGCCTTAACAGGAAGCCAGTGTAGAGAGGCCAGCACTGGAGTAATATGATCACATTTTTGGGTTTAGATTGTAGCAGCCGTGTTTAGCACTAACTGAAGTTTGGTTTCTGTTTCCTGTGTAACATCAATGCTACACATGCTTTTGTCACTTCTAGGTTAGACTATTGCATTGCTCTACTTTCCGGCTACCCGGATAAAGCACAAAATAAACTTCAGTATGCCAAACATACCCTCGTAAAACTGATTGTGGGAGAAGGAGACAACGATGAAGCGGCGACTCTGGACCATGACAAAAACCTGAAAATGCTCCTGGACAGAGGCAGGAAGCTCAATATCAAGCTGAATCTGGAGAAGCTGCAGCTCAGGCTGAAAGAAGTGCCCTACACTGGCCACCTGCTAACATCGGAGGGAAAGTGGACCCAGGACAAGTGACAGCCATCTAACAGATGCCTAGGCCTACAGATGTACAGGGGGTGCAGCGCTTCCTGGCCATGGTAAACTACCTAGCCAAGTTCTGTAGGCATGCCACGGAGCTCTGCGAACCACTGTGACATCTAATACACAAGGACTCACTGTGGGAGTGGTCAGAGAGACATGAGCAGGCTTTCAATGAAATCAGGGATACCATTGCACAGGCCCTTGTGCTGAAATACTACAACCCAACAGAGCAGCTTGTACTACAGTGTGATGCTTCAGAGAGTGGGTTAGGAGCAGCCTTGATGCAGGGAGGACAACCAATAGCATACGCCAGCAGAGCCCTGACAGAGACTGAAAAAGGGTATGCACAGATAGAGAAGGAGCTGCTTGCAGTGGTGTTTGGCATGGAGAGGTTCCCCCAATTCACATATAGACAAACTGTCGACGTGCAGTCAGATCACAAGACCTCTAGAGAGCATCATGACAAAGCCTCTCCTCAGCGCACCAAAAAGACTACAACGCATGCTCATGAGACTCCAAAACTACGAGGTCAGTCTCTGATACGTTCCGGGAAAACATGTGTTGCTGGCAGACACCCTGAGCAGGGAGTACCTCACAGAACAAGACAACAGAGGCCCTGTGGAGATCCAAGTGGAATAAATCAATATGATACACTACCTCCCTGTGTCAAGCGAGAGACTAAAGCACATCCAGAGAGCCACTGAGCTGGACCGGGAGCTCCAGACACTGAAACATGTGATCCTGCAAGGGTGGCCTGAAGTGAAAGGACATGTACCCTTGGAATTATCCATGTATTTTCACAACAGATATGAGCTGAGTGTGCAAAATGGAGTTATCTTCAGTCGTTGTGCCTACTGCCCTCAGGTCAGAGATAATGCAGAGAATCCATTCTTCACACATAGGAACAGAGGGAAGAGCTTGCGAGTGTGTCTACGAGGCTAGGCATGAATGCACAGCTGAGAACAAACATGGCACAATGTAGCACCTGCACTGCATGGGGGTATGAAGCAGCAGAAAAAAACATTGATGCCACACGAAGCACCAAAGCGTCCCTGGGAAAAAATAGGGACTGACCTGTTCTAGTTCAACGACAGAGACTACATGGTCAGAGTTGATTATCTCTCCAACTTCTGGGAAGTGGACCATTTGGAGAACACACAGTCGAAAACGGTCATTCGAAAACTGAAGGCACACTTTGCACGCTATGGGATACCCGACATCCTTTACTCAGACAATGGTCCACAGTACTCTTCAGACGAGTTCCGAAGTTTCAGCAAGGCATGGGACTTTACACACAAAACATCGTCCCCAGGATACCCGCAAAGTAATGGGAAAGTGGACTCGGCAGTGAAAACAGCCAAAAGACTGATGGCAAAAAAGCAAAGAGAGCAGGTGCTGTCCCATACCTGGCCCTGCAGAAACAGCCAAAGTACTACGACACCTCTGCTAAGGATCTCACAGAGCTGCAACGAGATGACAGGGTGAGAGTTCAGCCACTCACTGGACAGAAACAGTGGTGGCAGAGGGCCACAGTAGTCAGACCTGTGGAGCAAAGGTCCTACGAGGTGAAGACAGAACAGGGACAAGACTTCAGGAGGAACAGGCGACACCTGAGGAAGAGCAGAGAAATAGGGGAGGATTTCTCCACTGTTGAGGAGCCTGGCACAGAGCCGGTAAACAGAGCACCAGCTGACGCCCAGCAGGGTGCGGAACACAACCTAGAGGCGGACGCTGCACCTCAACAAGAAGATCCAAACATCTCAGGTCAAGCAACTCCTGATGTAATCAACACTCCCCACACAAGGTCTGGTAGCGCCACCCGAAGACCTATACACCTGAATGAATTTGTGTGAAGGTAAAAAATAATAATAATTAATGGACAGTCAGAGACAGTAAACAAACATTCAGTTCACATTCCAGTTTATTGCAGACATGGACTACAAGCCAAAGTTAGGTGGAGTCTGCCTTTGTTGTAAAAAAAAAGAAAAAAAGAGAACATGTAGCAATATTGATGTTACTCATATTGATGTTGCACAGGAAACGGAAACCAGTTGTTACTTACTTTGTGCTGGTTGACAACATGCCTAGTAAAGTTTGCTTAACTATATATCTTTGTCTGTTGTGATCATTTTTCTGCATAATTTTTGGACAGAAAGTTTATGATTTTTGCAATGTTACGTAGCTGGGGAAAAAAGCTGTCCTTGAAACAGTCTTGATATGTTCGTCAAAAGAGAGATCAGGTTCCAGAGTAACGCCGAGGTCCTTCAGTGTTATTTGACACGACTGTACAATCATCAAGATTAATTGTCAGATTCAACAGAAGATCTCTTTACCAGATGATATCTTTACCAGAAGACGGTTAGGCCTATCATTAGCATAGCTATATTTGTCCTGTTCCTTAATTGTTTGAAACCTGGACGTTTTACTTCATATTATGAGGCATGTCTTAACTTGCTTCAAAGTAGCCTATAGCCAAAATCCCACCATAGAAACATGGTTAGACTTAATTTAAGACTTCTTCATATGCGCTCTCCTGTTCTATTGGCTTTTCAAATAATCTTTATTTAATTGTCTAGTGGCAAAAGGCATTATCCTAGTCATATTAGCAACCCAGGATAGTTGTTGCATCTTTAGAACCCTTTTCTTCATAAATTTCGAACATATATTTCGTCTCTGTCCATGAAACCGCTTACATGTGCGGTGCGAATTTAGAACGCGTTTTCCCGCAAATTGCATTTGGGAACGTTTGTCCGTATGCCTACTGCCAGGTGTTCATTGCTGCGCTTAAAATGTGAAGAAATAATACTATATCAACATTTATAAGTTAGACATTCTGATCTGTTTCATCAGCCTCATTAATAGATACAGCGTATACCTCCACTACACTACTTTGATACGCATCAGTGGGGATTAAGAAGTGAGTATACACAATGCCCATAAAAAAAAGTGGGTATACGGAGAATAACTGCACATACTCTCCAATAAACCAATTTAACTATTCTCTGACTCATGGACATTCATATCAGTTTATTTTGTTATTTAGCAATAGTAATTCAGTCATTCTTACCAAGTAGACCACATAGTCACACACAACACAAGTTCACACAAACGCTGAACGGTACATTGTTTTATTCAAGTTTTTATTTAATTAAGTTCACAGAAATGGTATATCTGCATTCAAAATGGTGTGGAAAATGGACAACATTCTAAGAAGTGGTGAATCAAAAGAGGACAACGATGTATTTAATTACATATCAAGGTGTGGTATCCTTACATTCATTTTGTTAAACTGCAGAGAGGGAAATTGTTCTTGCCGTAGGCTATCATTGATGTTGAGGTTTCTACACTCAAATTCGATCAGTCTGTTCCTGTCAAATCAACTAATGTTCCACAAATATTTCAAGTGCAGTGTACACAGTAAGTGCAATGTTAAACAGGTTTAGCATACCTGTGACTTTTTAGTTCATTTCTGTTTTTTTCAATTGGACACAGGATAAGATTCATGCATACATTTACTCAGTTTTATCATGAGAAAAGCATCATACAGTATCTCAATTTCTGAAAGTAAGCCACCCATCAGGCAAAACAACATAATTCTGGGGGGGTTTGTATTTGGAAGAACGTGAAAGCTATGGGGACTAAACTAGGCATATGTCTATATTACAACTCTGTGCTGCCAGCCTGACTTCAGATGCTGTTGACATGATTGGCCCCGATCCCAGGGTACTGTGTGTTGCTCTGGTCACGGGTGTAGTCTCCACTGAGCTGGTGCCTGTCCTTCAGCAGATCTGCAAACTGCTCCTCCTGAGAACACACAGCAACAAACGGCTACATTTAGTTTTGCTTTTCAAGTCATGTTACGTCTCGCTTCATTGTCGCGATTTTTATTTTTCACAACAGCAACATTGGTCATTCCAAGCCGACCTACGTGCCCCCTAAAGACGTGGGCAAGTAAGAGAAATAGAAAATTAATATGTAGCCTAAACACTCGTCATAACTCATCTTTATCTTAATGATTGTGGTAGATGTCTCCAGTCTTACCAGTACGTTCATTCGCTCAGCTGCTGCCACGGCGACGTTCAGCTTCCTCTCATCCTCCTCCCTCTCCTCCTCGATAACCCCCAGCCTATGACGCCGATTAACAATTGCATTTTAGTTCATCTTCAAACCAAATAAACTCATTCATTTGAAAGGTTGTGAATGTAATTTCATGACATTTCGATCTGTCCCTCTTACTCCACTGTCTCACCTGAAAGTGGCGCTAGCGAGCTGTTCCTCACGGACAGCCAGATGATTACGCAGTTCGTTAACCTCAGCCAACAAGACTGCATTCTGATCTTGACTTTGGACAATGAAGTCCTCCAGCCGCTTGGCCATCTCCAGCTCACTCTCTGTCACCTGCTCCAGCCCCAGGCGGAGCTCCGACAGCTCCTGTGCATGCTGGTTAAATCACAAATCAACATCATGGTGATCAAGCAGTTTCATCATTGCAGTATTTCTTTGATGAGCTGACGTAATCAATGCGAAAGAGGAAGGAGCCAGCGTTACTGGATGATAAATAATATGAAGATGAACCCACCCTGTCCAGTAGGTTGATCTCTTCATTCTCTACCTTCCTCTCGCATGTCTCCTTGCTCTGGGACACTTTGATCCAAGGCACTGGAGCAGGAGGAGCCTTTACGCCGACACTCTGACACAAGAAGAGGGGATGCTTTCGTGAGATTCAATCACTCCTCCCACCCATCGACTCTCAGCAGAACAACCACATGGCAATGCAAGGTTATGACTATGAACCATGTACTTCATGAGGATAATGTCAACATAAGATTGAATGTTGACAATTGAAACCACATGACCAAGATTTCCAAACTCACGTTCTGTGGTGATGAAATGTCAAGTGGAGGGTTGGCTTCCTGCTCTGCCTCTTGGTCCTCCGGCGGCAGATTTTCAGTGCTGCTCTGTCTCCTCAGTTGCTGTTTGGGGTCCATCTGCCGTCTGTGCGGAGCACTCTGGGTCCTGGATACTGGCTTCCTCTCTCTGGCACTCATCCTGTCTCGCTTGACCCCCTGGAAACTTTCTTTCCGCTGGCTGCCCTTCACATCCATAGGCAGCTGCTGCAGGGAGTTGTGCAGAGGGCTGTACTTGCCCACGTCTTTAGGGGGCACGTAGGTCGGCTTGGAATGACCAATGTTGCTGTTGTGAAAAAGACAAATCGCGACAATGAAGCGAGACGTAAAAAACATTGAAACTATGTACGCACACAAGTAGGTCTACAAAAATGCGTATGTGCAATACACATAGGGTGCACATGCTGAAGTGCACTCACCAACCTCACCTGCTAACAGTAATCCGTAGAGCATCTGGGCCCAGAGATTCTGTAATCTGGTTCAGGATTGAAGGCAGAGGGTGCAATTTGTCTATGGTGTCCTGAGGAAGAGATATGAACAGCATGTTAGCCACCACTAAACCTTACCATGGGAGGTTTCAGCTTCGTTTAAAGTTTGATTTGCCACATTTGTCACACACAGCGAAATGCCTAATTTCCAAGCACTACCCAACACTGCAGTATTCAATATCAAATCAAACAGTATTTGTCATACGTGCCAAATACAACACGTGTAGACCTTACCGTGAAATGCTTACTTACAAGCCCTTAACAATACAGTTTTTTTTCAAGTAAGTTAGGAAATATTTGCTACAAAAATAATCAAAATAAAAAGTAACACAATAAAATAACAATAACAAGGCTTTATCCAGGGGGTACCGGTACAGAGTCAATGTGCGGGTGTACAGATGGAGTTAATGTACATGTAAATAGATAATAAATTGCGCGTAGCAGCAGCGTAAAAAATGGGGTCAATGCAAATAGTCGGAGTAGCTATTGGATTGAACTGTTTAGCAGTCTTATGGCTTGGGGGTAGAAGCTGTTTAGGAACCTTTTAGACCTAGAGTTGCCTTGACGTAGCAGAGAGCACAGTCTATGACTTGGGTGGGGCCTTCCTCTGACCCCGCATGGTATAGAGGTCCTGGATGGCAGGCAGCTTGGCCCCAGTGATGCACTGGGCTGTACGCTCTACCCTATGTAGCGCCTTGCTGACGGTTGCCGATAAGTTGCCATACCAAGCGGTGATGCAACCAGCTCTCGATGGTGCAGCTGTAGAACTTTTGAGGATCTGAGGACCCATGTCAAATCTTTTCAGTCTCCTGAGGGGGAATAGGTTTTGTTGTGCCCTCTTCACGACTGTCTCGGTGTGCTTGGACCATGATAGGTTGTTAGTGATGTAGATTCCAAGGAACTTGAAGCTCACAACCTGCTCCACTACAGCCCTGTCGGTGTGAATGGGGTTGTTCTTGGCCCGCCTTTTCCTGTAGTCCACGATCAGCGCCTTTGTCTTGATCACGTTGAGGGAGAGGTTGTTGTCCTGGCAACACACAGCCAGATCTCTAACCTCCTCCCTATAGGCTGTCTCATTGTTTTCGGAGATCAGGCCTACCACCGTTGTCTTGTTGGAGTCAAGTGTGTGTGTGTGTGTGTGTGCCCACGCAGTCGTGGGTGAACAGGGAGTACATGAGGGGACTAAGCACCCACTCCTGAAACATGTTCCAGTCTGTGCTTGCAAAACAGTCCTGTAGCTTAGCATCCGCGTCATCTGACCACTTCTGTATTGAGTGAGTCACGGATACTTTCTGCTTGAGTTCTTGCTTTTAAGCAGGAATCAGGAGGATATAATCATTGTCATATTTGCCAAATTGAGGGTAAGGGAGAGCTTTGTACGCGTCTCTGTGTGTGGAGTAGAAGTGGTCTCTAGTATTTTTTTTTCTTCCTCTGGTGGCACACGTGACATGCTGGTAGAAACTATAGTACAACTAATAAAAATAAGAGATCTTACAATGTGCAGTGATACTGCAGTATTTGAGGTAGATATGCACATGTAGGCAGGGATTATGAGAAAGTGACTGGTAGCAGGATAAATAATAATAGTAAACAGTGGCAGTAGCATAAGTGGAGGTGGGTGGGTGGGTGTGCGCGTGTGTGTGTGCACGCAAGTGTCAGGTCTACTCCCTCTCCCCCTTTCAGTGCTCAACATCGCTGGTTTACTAACCACCGGCCCTGGCTGCCCATCATTACGCACACCTGCGCCCCTTCATTACTACCTTGATTACTTACCATTTATCTAGCACTCTTTATGTCAGTCATCAAGTAGTATTGTTCATGTTTCCTTGTTAGACGCTTCTTTTCTCTTGTTTTGTACTCCGTCAACACCACGATCAGCTGGCGCAACTGGGTGCAACTATGGATGAGGTCCTCCACCACCTCAACACCACCCGAGAGGATTCACTTTCAAATAACGGAGGGCCTTCTACCATGATTCATCCCGGCAAGCCAGTCTCCCAGCCTACCCAGCAGTCTGCCCAGGTCAGCGATGCCCAAATGTCCCTCCTGGACAAATAAGACGGGATGCCATCCCTTTGCCATGGCTTCCTACTCCAGTGCTCCCTCTATTTCGCTCATCAGACGAGAGCCCCCACCACTGAGAGGTCCAAGGTTGCCACGGTCATTTCTCTGCTGACTGGGCGGGTGTTGGAGTGGGCTATGGCCGTCTGGGAGAGAGGAGAGGATGAGCTGGGTTCCTACGAGGGGTTCATGGCTCTGTTCAGGGCGGTCTTCGACCATCTACCGGAGGGCAACTACTCCAACTCCTGCAAGGTACCTCTGCGGAGTACAGTCTCACCTTCCGGACGAGCCCGCTCCTCGCCCTTGTGGCCGTCCCCCTGGCCAGCGTTGTCAGTCACACCTGGACTTCATTACTACCTCGATTACTTACCATTTATCTAGCACTCTTTCTGTCAGTCTTTCAGGTAGTATTGTTTCTATTTCCTTGTTAGATGCTTCTTGTTCCATGTTTTGTTATCATTAAACTCACACTGCACTTGTTTCCTAACTCCCTGCGTCTTCGTTACAGCAAGAGTGTCAGTGTAGGCGCGATAGGCCTATACATGTAAACAGGGCTGAAAAGTGACTGGTAGCAGGAGTACAAGAATGTCATAGCATAACCTTTGCCTTTGATTCAGTTGATTTATGCCTACCTGCTTCATTGGGGAAATGATGTCGACCAGCAGGCTGTGTAGGACAGCCAGACGCAGAGGCAAGTCAACATAGCCATCGAAGGATGTCATTGGGATCTCTATGTCTGGGCTGGACACTGTCTGAAGGAAGCACCTCATTCTCTCCCAGTGCTGCTGCAGGAAGTCATTCATGAACAGCATGTACTCCTCCTTCTCCCCAAACCTGTTAATGGAAGAGCATAGGGAATGGGTTAGTGTTGGAGGAGGGAACGACTGGTTTGGGAAAGAAGATGTTTATTCTTATCGGCAGACTCAATAGCCTTGGTTTCTCAAATGACTGCCTCGTCTGGTTCACCAGCTACTTCGCAGACAGAGTTCAGTGTTCTCGGACCGACTCTTTTCTCTGTATATATCAACGATGTCGCTCTTGCTGCGAGTGATTCCCTGATCCACCTCTACGCAGACAACACCATTCTGTATACATCTGGCCCTTCTTTGGACACTGTGTTAACTAACCTCCAAACAAGCTTCAATGCCATACAACACTCCTTCTGCGGCCTCCAACTGCTCTTAAATGCTAGCAAAACCAAATGCATGCTTTTCAACCGTTCGCTGCCCGTACCCGCCTGCCCGACTAGCATCACTAATCTGGACGGTTCCGACCTAGAATACGTGGACAACTACAAATACCTAGGTGTCTGGCTAGACTGCAAACTCTCCTTCCAGACTCATATCAAACATCTCCAATCTAAAATCAAATCTAGAATTGTCTTTCTATTTCGCAACAAAGCCTCCACTCACGCCGCCAAACTTACCCTAGTAAAACTGACTATCCTACCGATCCTCGACTTCGGCCATGTCATCTACAAAATAGCTTCCAATACTCTACTACTAAATTGGATGTAGTCTATCACAGTGCCATCCGTTTTGTTACCAATGCCTTATACCACCCACCACTGCGACCTGTATGCTCTAGTCGGCTGGCCCTGGCTCCAAGTTATCTATAAGTCTATGCTAGGTAAAGCTCCGCCTTATCTCAGCTCACTGGTCACGATAACAACACCCACCCGTAGCACGCGCACCAGCAGGTATATCTCACTGGTCATTCCCAAAGCCAACACCTCTTTGGCCGCCTTTTCTTCCAGTTCTCTGCTGCCAATGACTTAAACGAATTGCAAAAATCGCTGAAGCTGGAGACTTACATTTCCCTCACTAACTTTAAACATCAGCTATCTGAGCAGCTAACCGATCGCTGCATCTGAGCAGCTAACCGATCGCTGCAGCTGTACATAGTCCATCTGTAAATAGCCCACCCAATCTACCTACCTCATCCCCATATTGTTTTTATTTACTTTGCTGCGCTTTTGCACACCAGTATCACTACTTACACACCATTATCTGCGCATCTATCACTCCAGTGTTAATCTGCTAAATTGTAATTACTTTGCTACTGTGGCCTACTCCTCATGCCATTTGCACACACTGTATATAGACTTTTTTCTATTGTGTTATTGACTGTATGCTTGTTTATTCCATGTAATTCTGTGTTGTTTGTCGCACTGCTTTGCTTTATCTTGGCCAGGTCGGAGTTGTAAATGAGAACTTGCTCTCAACTAGCCTACCTGGTTAAATAAAGGTGAAATAAAAATTGTAAAAGAAATGATTGACTTGGACCACATAGTTTGAAAAATTAAAATGAGCGTCAAGTGTATTATTTCCATCATTGTGTCAGATGTTTTGCGGGTATATTATGTAATGTATCTAGTAGCTCATCTCTAAGGTTGGTATCCATGGATACATGGATGAATGACGATGGGGTGCAGACAGAGATGAAGCCCCACACACTCACAGGGTGAAGTTGGCCAGGTTCTGGATGACCTTGGCGGTGAAGGTGAGGGTGCGCAGGGTGGCCGGCTCCGGGTAGGGCTGTGTCAGACCAAACAGGGAGGGACTGAGGATGGCGGGACACAGAAAACGGAGGAATAGCGAGGCAGAGATGAGGCGCTGGCCAATTTCAGGTCGTCCCTGCTCCTCGCACAGCTCCACCCAGCTGGAGAAGATCCTGTTCAGCTCTTCAGGGAAAGACCTGTGAGGGAAACGGTGGCGAGAGCGGTCAATTGCAGTCTAGTATTTCCTGTGAGTGAATATGAATCGGCATTCATTTGATAGCATTCTTCTGGCTAAGACTGCTATCCCCATTTCCTATCTTTATACTTTGTTTCCCATCAGGTCTCTTTGTCCCTCACCCGTGCATCTCAGTGATTTTCTGCACTGCCTCCTCACAGCTCTCCTTCAGGTGCCGCTGGTTGTTTGACAGCTCAGAGGCGGGGCATTTGAGAGGGTCCACTTCACAGCTCTCTACTGAGGCATACAGTCGAGTGATGAAGTCCCCTGTAAGAAGACCAATGGCACAGTTTTCCATAACAGTTTCTTAGAGGAAGGTCTACAAAAAGTGTTAAAACAGATCCACTGTTACCCAGGGCGAAACATTGTATTTCCACAGATATTCCTTACCCAGGGTGTCGATGAGGTACTTCTGGCCCACCAGCTTCATGTACTCATCAATGGCCTTGGTGGCCAGCGTGTTCTCCCTGAAGATCAACGCCTCTTTCTCCCCAAGGCGCTCCACCTCTGCACTACCCAACTCGATAAGGAACTCCTGGAACATAAACACACAGAATAAGCACTTTTAGCAAGTTATGACTAGCTGACTATTGTAAAGGTCTACTTTAAATGCTTATCATGAAGCAGCGGTCACCCCTTTGTTTTGCTTACCTTGGCCTTGCCAATGCTTTGCAAGACGTGGACCAGTGCCCCGGCTAGTTCCTCCTTCTTCCTGACTGACAGCAGTGGCTGCAGGTTCCTGCACATGCCCACATAGTCCACTGTCACAAACTCTGCAAACTCCTTATACCTCTCGATGGGCAGCACCTGCAGGTTTTGAAAGCGGGCCTTGACACGGAGCGACGCTTGGGGCCCCAGTTGCTCCTTCGTCCCTCCGGCACCAGACGCCTTGTAGGGAATAATCGGGTGCCACTTCTCCTGGAAGGCCCTTCCACGGATGTCGGCCAGGGATATGGCCACACTGCCAAGGGGATGCAGGGTGGACTCATCCCGGGAGTGACGCTTCTTCTTGGGATCCTCATCGCGGAAGAGGTGCAGGGTGATCTGGGAGACCGACGGCAAGTTGTCCAGCTCAAAAAACTCTCCCCAGAACAGCTGGCAGCCTCCGACCCCCCCGCCGCTGCCCCCGAGCACCCCACCAGAGGATCCATCACCAACCAAGCTGGAGTGATGGGAAGACTTGCCCACGGCTCGGCTGCTGGTTCGGGCGAACAGGGTGCCGTCCAGGTGCAGCTCGCAGTAGTATCGCCTCTTGGGGAGCAAGTCCTTGGCCTCGTTCACCCACAGACTGAGGGAGTTCTCTGTCCGCTCACAGTTGTCCTAACGGAGACGGAACATGTTAGAACATCAATCAGTGAGTACACAATATGGATTCCTAGGATATCATGGCAATGTGGCATACATTAAAGGATACGTTTTCTTTTGTACAAAAATATCAATTTCTTTTGTAATATTCCATTTTGTGACTCCAGTGGTTCCTCTCCATTCTATAAGTAACTGCCAAAATGAAATACAAGACACTTATGAGGGACACAAAGTACTGTATATTGAAAGCATGTTCCAGACACTTGTAGAATCTATGCCAAGGCGCATTGAAGCTGTTCTGGCGGCTCGTGGTGGCCCAACGCCCTATTAAGACCATTTGTGTTGGCAGTTACCTGTAGAAGCAGGCTACATGAAGAATGGAACAGCTGGATCGGGGAAACCACTTGAGTCACACAAAAGGGAATATAACGTTGCGGATCAACTTTGGAGTGACAATTTCATGTGTACAACATTTAAAGACCTGCATCACTACACTGAGAGATTTGCTGTTCCTAAAAGGACGTATTTGGGTGTTTTTGGAGCCTTTGTTTGATTTTTCGGGGCCCCCATAATATACAACAAGGATGAGGAAATGATTTGCTGTTTGGGATATGTTTCTCAAAAACAAGTGCAGTAACTGGTCTGGACCCTTCTATAACATGCCATTTACATAAATAAATAACATATTTTTTTACAACCAAATCAAACTTCTCCTTTAATTGGTATTGAAGATTCATGTTTTAAATAGTTTCTTTACCTTATTGGGCTGAGCAGCCCGTCTCAGGTCCTCTATCCAGCGGTCCCGCTCAGCAGCTGAGGTGCACCCAAAACAGTGGTTGTTCTCTGAGTTTATCACCTAGGACATCAATATGAAGGCGGAAATTGCCAGCAGTCAATACATGACAGGACAGAGTGAAGAAAATATGTTATTGGGCAGTATTTAACATGAACCTGGTCAAATCACTTTTAAGACATGGGACGAATATAGAAGTTCAATCAAATTTCATTAAAATGTATTCATAAAGCACTTCTTACATCAGCTGATGTCACAAAATGCTGTACAGAATCCCAGCCTAAAACCCCAAACAGCAAGCAATGCAGGTGTTACAGGTCAAAGGTCAGCTCTACCTCAAAGCAGTACTTCTCCCCTAGGATGGAGCTGTGTACAGGCCTGATGACCGTACTGGTGTCTGCGCTCAGATCCAGGTTTCCTGCAGCGCTGACTGGGATGGACACGGACTCCCGTGAGCCATGGAGCCTGCTGAACAGACAGGGAGGAGGAGATCAGAGGAGTCAAGGAGGAACAGCCTGCCTTGCACACCAAGAGCACTATGAGACTGACCACATACCTGCTCCCTTTGTTCAACCCAACGGTGTTTAACTGGGTATTGCTCTTTCGCATGGCTCCACCATAGAAACGCCGCTTGATCAGCCCCTTGAGACAGAGGGCAGGAAGAAGACAATTAAAGAGGGAGCAGGGAGAGATGGGTTGATGAAGTTCAATTCTTTCCCAGGGGCATACTGATTAGCAGGCCCTGAGTCATACAGAATCCTCAGGAAATCCAGAGCTGTTATGAATCATGTAATAACAGTGTTTTATCTGTGGAGTATGCAGTGCTCACCCTCACTCCTCCATCTTGGCCCTTCAGTCTGGGGCCTCCAGTGGGGGCCATGTGGTCAGGGCTGCATTCTGCAGGTCCAGGAGATACACATAGTTAGCATGTAAACATGTAAACACAGTTTTGGCTTGGCGTGATCCCTCCCCTCCCTTTGAAAAAAATGGCAACCTTTTATCAGAGCGTCTCGGGGGGAAGTGGGCATTGTGGGTTGTCTCTGTTATTGTTGCTTCATCTGGAGACCTACTGTGTATCTTGTTACATACCACTCCCGTCTTACATATGTACGTGTGTACATTTCCCTGTTCATTTGGAAACCATTGTGGAGAGACAACCAGTGGTTATTCTAATCTCCCCAAACGAAATTGCAGTCCTCTGAAACCACCAGGGGAAGTGTAGTAATTTCCCCCTCTCTGCATTTCCTCTGAAGACCGAACAAATAACTGCTCACAATAGATGATGCTGCAGGGCTGGAGATTATTCAGACTGAGTTTGAATAACTAACCTAGAACAGTACGTGTACTGTATAACTGAACATTAATACACTGGCTTTGAAATCCTATTGATAGCCACCTTTAGCTTTAAGTCTCTCCAACAGTAAGAAATGTCTAACGTAAGAAGGTTGAGGGATGACTAGGCTCCGTGTCAGAATGAGTCAACCATTGATAAGTGTTCTGACAGTCACACACCGGATATTGCTTTTGTCTAGTGGCCGAGACAGGGCCGGAACCTTGCACGTGCAGCCTTCATTTCAGACATTGATTAACTTAGTGCAGGGCAGAAAATCAGCCACGTCAATAAAACAACACTTGAGACACTTTATTTTTTTTTATTACCCCTTTTTTCTCCCCAATTGGTCTTGCCTCATCGCTGCAACTCCCTTATGGACTCGGGAGAGACGAAGGTCGAGAGCCATGTGTCCTCCGAAACACAACCCAACCTAGCCGCAGTGCTTCTTGACACAACGCACATCCAACCTGGAAGCCAGCCGCACCAGTGTTTCGGAGGAAACACCGTACACCTGGGGACCTGGTCAGCGTGCACTGCACCCGGCCCGCCATAGGAGTCGCTAGTGCGCGATGAGGCAAGGATATTCCTGCCGGCCAAACCCTCCCTAACCCGGACGACGCTGGGCCAATTGTGCGCCGCCCCACGGACCTCCTGGTCGCGGCCGGGTGCGACAGAGCCTGGGCTCGAACCCAGAGTCTCTGGTGGCACAGCTAGCGCTGCGATGCAGTGCCTTAGACCACTGCGCCACCCGGGAGGCCCATTGTGACACTTTTTGGGCTAAAATAATACATTTACCTATGGCAGTAACTAAAGCCATCATACAGTACATCACTTTTCTTCAGAGCGTTCGTTAAAAATTCCCCTTTGTTGATATTCCCCTTGTCATAGACATAACCAAGTGAAATATTTGTCTGAATCAATAGCAATTGTGACCGTACAAATAAACTTCTATCTAATAACCCTTTGCTTACCCAATGTGCCTCCACATGCAATCCAGCGTCTAAATCCCATCATTGAGAGAGGGCGAGATCTGTCCAACCCGCTTCTCCTAATCACACTTAAGAGTGAACACTGCTTCAACCTCTCATGGTTCTCCTCTCTTCACCGAATGGGCCTCGCCAATGTAGGCACCACATAGAACTAATCGGTATCTAATATTATATAGCCGGACTAAGTCCACAAGCGAATACTAATAAAAGTAACATGAACGAGAGAAGCCACGCTACCGACACTGCTTCTTCTCAACTGGTCTTCTGGAACACACAGATGCGATGGTATCTACCCCCCCCAAATTTTGAGGAAACAATTTGAAAGCCACTCGAAAGCATAATCACGTCAGCTATTTCCTCTGTGCCTGCTCTATCGTTACTCTGCTAGACTCTCTAGTGGTTGTGATGCTGCCGAATGGATGTTGTCCTCGCAAAGACATCCCCGAACTCAGTCTTGCTCTGTCTGTATTTCTGAGGATCAACCATTTGGATGAGAAAATGAACTTCACTGTTGTATCTCCTTTGTGTCTCTGATGTTGACGTTGGGGAAGCTATTCGAGAAATCAAGGTATTGAGCACAGTTCCAGGAACCCCATTCATACGAAACACTCCTACTGTCTAAGATCATGAGGCAGTATTGTAGTACTGACCCATGTTGACATCTGCCAGGTTCTGCATGCTGAGGTTTAACAGGCAGCTGCTGACTCGGTTCCGGGTCCACATCATTGGCTGAGAGAGGGAGTAGAAGAGATGCACACTCACATAATAACCTAGAGAGAAACCATGACTATCAACTTCATACAGTCCAGTGTGAGTTTCCATTGAGAGTGCAGTGCTCCCAGCAATAGTACTAACTGTTAAATGCAACGCTTCAAGGTTGTATTGACTCCATGTTGTTTAATAATGGAAGTGCATTGCTAAGTGTTGTTGTGTCATTTTCAGTGTTGTTGGTCTGTGTCGTGTACCTCTTCCTCCGGGGTGATGAGGATCTGTCCGTCCTCCAGGACACAGTTGTTGATGTCCCAAACAGGGACGTCCTGGGGAGGGGCCCATGACAGCCTGGCTAGCTCTAGGGACGCAGCTGCAAGCCCGCTCCCACCCGCATCTATACACACACACACACCATGACGACAGCACACTAGATCAGTACAGAATGACCAGATCACTCCAATAGTCACTTGAAATCCTGGCCTTTTTTATTTGAACTGTCTGTGTGACACAACTAACTACAGTTGCATGACATGGTCTACAATAGATGCCACTAATTTGACTCATTTTGATGACCCTAGTCATGTCTCTGTGATTGGACACGGTTCTTTTTAACAATACTCTATTTCTGTGCCTGACATTGAGTTTTCTTAATTACAGTATAGTCTAAGGAAACCAGCAATGGTCATTCATTCTGGGGGTGGGGTAATTGAGTGCACACGCTGACCCTTGGATGTTTTTCATTCGGAGTAATTATGGCATGATGTTGTTATCTGACACACATGCACATGGCCACTCCCATTTCTGGTTTGTAGTTGTTGTTTTGATGCTATCTTCTCCGCCCCTCCTCACTCCCCATCTATAACAACCACAACTCTCGCACATCCTGTGTCAGTTTGTTTTCTAGTCTAAGTATGGCTGTATTAACTTCTCCTAAATCATATAGTTTTTTTCATCCATATCTATATCTTCCGGTTTATTCTAGTCTCCACCGCGAATAGACTGTCTGAAAAGCCCACTCAAAATGGTCTCTGACCGTATGGTTGAGTATAATGCTTTTGGCTTTGTGCAAACTTGCTTCTTTAACGAGTAAAATGCTTTCTAACCATGTCTACCTTCATCATGGGTTCCTAAATGCGTGGTATACAACACCAGATGTCAGCATTTCACTGAAGGAAAATTATGGAAAATCTAAACTAGACTGAAATCGAGAGACTAACTAAACTATACAAATTCAAACCTAGAATTTAAAACTGTACTCAAAATGGTTGACATACAGCGATGTAGGACGTCTTAAAAACCAGAAGAAAGAACATGGCACTGTCATGTGTGACGCTAGGTGCGCATTCAGATAACAAGGCAATCCGCTTATGGTGTGCATTCTGTGCCTTCACCTTGTAGGAGGGTCGGGGTGCTGTTTCTGCCCAGCAGCCGGGGCCTCTTGAGCTTCTGTGAGACGGTGCGTATGTACTTCCTGAACAGTGCCCCTCCGCCCCCTTTCTGTGGCGTGTCCGCGAGGGATGGTTCCGGTGCCTCTGCGCTTGCCCCCGGTCCCGATGTTGCCTGGGCTGAAGAGGAGGGGGACTGGGTAGTGAACAGCGACCCTGGAGGCTCAGACTGGGCCCTTCTGAAGGGGTTCTTCCTGGAGGCAGGGTTCTTCTCCAGCCTGGGGGTCTCCCCTCCTCGTCCAACGGTTGAGGCTCTTTCCCCGGGATCCTCGCTCAGGGCTTTCCGCCAGTTCTGCATCTTATTACTCCATCTGGTGGTGGAGGTCTTCTCCACCTTCTCTATTGTTGTTGATGCTGTGACTCCACCATCTCCTCTCGTCCCGTCGAGGGTTGCTGCCTTGGCTCCAGTGTGCCACTTGTAGGTGTTGAGAGGGTCGACGTCCTCAGGAGGAGTGGCGTCTTGAGGATGCTCAGCAGGTGTCTCCTTCTCCTCCTCTGTGGGGCCCGTCTCCTCTGCAATCTGTTTCGCTTCTGGCTCAGATTCAGCCTCCTGGTTTGTGCCCATTTTCATCTTGGTATTTGTGAGTATCTTTTTTTTTTTAGCTTGCTCCTCTCACTGTTTTCAAGAATGGAGTAAATCGTCTTTACCTCCCTACTTAAGGTCCCCTCAAAATGTAATCACTTAGGGTGACTAATAATCTGGACATTACTTGTTTTTCTTTCTTGATTCTTTTTGTTGTTCCAAAACGTGATCCGGCAACATCAGTCTGACTGCTTCGTGTGTAGTTCCTTTGCTATGAGTCTTCACGCCCTCAACCTCTCACACTCAACGGTTGCTTCCTTTCACAGTGTCACTAACTCTGTTTTTTTTCTTCATGTATTTTAGTATTCTGACTGGTCTCGCTGCTCTCTCACCTCTCCCCTTCTTCCCCTTGACATCCTATTCAAGAGTTCTCTTTTTACTTTCCCTCAAATCATCCCACGCCCTCTGTCAGGTTCTTAATGGCTTTTACTGGCCCCTTGTCCTGAAAAGCAGAGTATTGTTAGATTCCTCCGCTGCTTGGAGTGAAATCTCCTCATAAAATTCTCAGGACCTCTTCACGTGTATGGTTTAGGTAAATACAACCGTTGTTAAGTCTGCGACGTTGTCACACAGGAAGTGTGTCAGTTCACTCAATGATTTTGAAAGCGCCAGAGAGGAACAGGGGGACGTCTTCAAATGTCCCACCCACTTGCCTACTCTTTCTTTGTATATGAAATGCAAATACATGCTTGGTTCTGATTTGTTCATCTAGCCTAGATATTAATTGTTTGCATCTGTACCTTCCTTTACACAGATGGCTCTTATTTCTTCACACCTTCCTCTTTTTTTAAACATTGATTGAGACATATGATCTGATGCTATCATAATAATGGGAAGCTGAGACATCCATTTCACAACTCGATCTTGGGGCCTGTCCCATTCACCAGTTCTATCAACCATTCGGATCAACCCTGAAGTTCATACATTAACGACAACAAGATGTAGAATATTTGTTGAATGATATTTAATAGAGCATCATCACCATCTGTAGGTCGTCTGACACAGATATATACATATATGTGGTTGTTTGTGTTCAGTGGCTGTTGGGCTCAGTTTCCCGTCTAAACTAGCAGCACTTCCTGCCAGACAAACAGGTTCAATAGACTCTAAACCACTTCCTGTGTTGATGCTGCACAGTTGTGACACATGCACCTGTTAAATACTTCCAATCTCACACACTGGTCAATGTGTGTTTCATCAGATTATGACTGTGAGTTTGAATTGGAAATCTGATCCAACACCACTGGATAGGTGAAAACAGGGTTCCACATTACAGTTCTCTCTGATCAGTGCCAGATCAGAGAACCATTTTCAAAGTGTTCTCATTTGAGTTGTGGATTATCTTTGAACTGTCTCCTTATGCAACCTAAAACTGACTTAGAAGACATACTAACAACTTCCAATAGCTTGGTCAAAGCCCCACCACTACAAGCATAATGTATCTAAACCTTTACTCAGAAACACTGGAGGGCACTATTACACCAATATAACTGAACTGTCGTCAGGAGATATAATTGAACATACTGTAACGCCTATTTTAAAGTCCTTCTTCCTCCTCTGACGAGGAGCAGTAGGAAGGATCGGAGGACCAATGCGCAGCGTGGTAAGTGTTCATGATACTTTTAATAGAACACAGAAAAAATACAAAATAACGACGTGAAATAACAAAACCCGAAACAGTTCCGTGTGGAACACACAGACACAGGAAAATAATCACCCACAAATCAAGGGTGAAAACAGGCTGCCTAAGTATGGTTCTCAATCAGGGACAACGATTGACAGCTGCCTCTGATTGAGAACCATACCAGGCCAAACACAGAAATACCAACTCATAGAAAAACAAACATAGACAACCTACCCAACTCACGCCCTGACCATACTAAAACAAAGACAAAACAAAATAACTAAGGTCAGAACGGGACAACCTGCATTGGTTGCCTGTAGTTTTATAATTGATTTTAAACACACTATGTGGCCCTGTATCTGAATGCATGTCTAACATGCTTTTAAGATACTGTATGTGCCTGGTCGGTACCTCAGAACCTCTGACATGGGTCTTTCAGTTGTTCCAAAGGTGAGAACCAAAACGTTTGGTGAGGCTGCCTTCGGCCACTGTGGTCCTGGCCTTTGGAACAGCCTGCCGGAGGATCTGATGGCCTCAGAAACTATAGACATTTTGAAGAGCTACTTTTTAGCAATGCTTTTGCTTAGTCCTGTCTATTTTAGCCCATTGTGTATATCTTATTTATTTTCATGTATTTTAATGCGTTGGTCTCATGTCCACTGTTATCGTTTCACTATTTTAATTGGTCTCATTTCTATATTTCTAACCTTTTTTATTTGATTTGCTAAGCACTTTGAAATGCATCATCTGTAAGAAATGTGCTATGTAAGTAAAGTTTTGATTTGGTTTTGATGAGGAAAATAGCCCACAGTAGAGCCATTCAACCACAAACTTAGAAAGTGTCTCAAATGACTTTGTACATATTTAATAGTGTGTAATGCAGTAATACTGTGATTAATACGCACTTAATAAGTACTTCTCAAACAGCTTAATAGTCTGGATAATTAATTAGTAAAAATGTTATTTCAAACATTACAAAGTTATTTGGGAAAAAAATCCTAAACTGTTTTTTTGTTGTGGTTCAAATCCCCTTTATTTTTATAATTAAAAATAGGCCGTTAGAAGGAAAGGGGGAGATGGTGGAGAAATTCAGTCGCTGAGGCAAAGTGTGGAACGGAGTTGTGTGTGCTTCAGTCACTCCTCTTTGGGGAGGCTGTTGGTGCATGTGAAGAACCTCCACACACGTCGGAGGAATCGTAGAACGCCATTTTTCTTCTCCTTCTTTGTGCCACTGCACACCTCTTCCACTGCGTTCGACACCTCGGGCACTCCGCTGCACACCTCAGGAAGGCTCTCGTTGGATCCAAAATAGGACTAAACAGACCATGCAGAGCAGTGAAAGAGTAAGAACAACACATCTGTCCTTTAGCTGTTTCACAAAACATACCACAGACATTCAAAGTCAAAGATTATAGTAGCTACTTTGTAATATTATCCAGTTTGAGACAACCCTGATACACTCTAATGCACACCTCAGGATGGCTCTCAGTGGACAGGACCACCACCTTGCTTAGGCCCTTTCCAGTTTTCAGAAGATTTCCAGTAGCCTCTATCTTCTTTGTGTCACTGCACACCTCTTCCACTGCGTTTGACGCCTCATGACCTCTGCTGCACACCTCAGGAAGGCTCTCAATGGATCCGAAATAGGACTAAATAGACAATGCAGTAATGAAAGAGTAAGAAAAACAAAGATTATAGCAGCTTATTTATAATATTGTCCAGTTTGAGACAGCCCTGTTACACCCCACTGACGAAGACTATTAACCTTTCATTTACAAAACAGGCCTCTTGTTCCTTACCTTTGGGAGTTTTGCAATCATATCATTGAAGTCTTTGGTCAGCTGATCTTCCCAGTCCTGCTTCAGCCGCCCTTTGGGGTTCACCACCTTGCTGAGGACATTTTCAGTGTCCTGAAGGTCTTCAGCAGCCTCTGTCGTCTTTGTGTCACTGGACACCTCTCCCACTGTGTTTGACACCTCAGGCACTCCACTGCAACCCCCAGGCACTCCACTGCAACCCCCAGGCCCTCCACTGCACACCCCAGGCACTCCACTACACACCTCAGAACCACTACACAGCTCAGCCTCTCCATTGCACACCTCAGGATGGCTCTCGGTGGATAGCTGCACCACCTTTCTCAGTCCATTCCCAGTGTTCAGAAGGTCTCCAGTAGCCTCTGTCTTCTTTGTGTCACTTGACACCTCTCCCACTGCATTTGACACTTAAGGCACTCCACCACACACGTTTGGACCTCTACTGCAGACCCGTGGTCCTCTGCTGGTCACCTCAGGACCTCTGCTGGTCACCTCAGGACCTCTGCTGGTCACCTCAGGACCTCTGCTGCACACCTCAGGACCTCTGCTACACATCTCAGGAATGCTCTCAGTGGATCCGAAATAGGACTAAGCAGACAATGCAGAGCAATGAAAAAGTAAGAACAAAACAGATATCTGTCCTTTTTCACAAAACATACCACAGACATCCAAAGTCAAAGATTATAGCAGCTTATTTATAATATTGTCTAGTTTGAGACAACTCTGATACACCCAACTTGCAAAGACACTTTACCTTTCATTTACGAAACAGGCTTCTTGTTCCTTACCTTTGGGAGTTTTGCAATCATATCATTGAAGTCTTTGGTCAGCTGATCTTCCCAGTCCTGCTTCAGCCGCCCTTTGGGGTTCACCACCTTGCTGAGGACATTTTCAGTGTCCTGAAGGTCTTCAGCAGCCTCTGTCGTCTTTGTGTCACTGGACACCTCTCCCACTGTGTTTGACACCTCAGGCACTCCACTGCAACCCCCAGGCGCACCACTGCAACCCCCAGGCCCTCCACTGCACACCCCAGGCACTCCACTACACACCTCAGAACCACTACACAGCTCAGCCTCTCCATTGCACACCTCAGGATGGCTCTTGGTGGATAGCTGCACCACCTTTTTCAGTCCATTCCCAGTGTTCAGAAGGTCTCCAGTAGCCTCTGTCTTCTTTGTGTCACTTGACACCTCTCCCACTGCATTTGACACTTAAGGCACTCCACCACACACGTTTGGACCTCTACTGCAGACCCGTGGTCCTCTGCTGGTCACCTCAGGACCTCTGCTGGTCACCTCAGGACCTCTGCTGGTCACCTCAGGACCTCTGCTGGTCACCTCAGGACCTCTGCTGCACACCTCAGGACCTCTGCTGCACATCTCAGGAATGCTCTCAGTGGATCCGAAATAGGACTAAGCAGACAATGCAGAGCAATGAAAAAGTAAGAACAAAACAGATATCTGTCCTTTTTCACAAAACATACCACAGACATCCAAAGTCAAAGATTATAGCAGCTTATTTATAATATTGTCTAGTTTGAGACAACTCTGATACACCCAACTTGCAAAGACACTTTACCTTTCATTTACGAAACAGGCTTCTTGTTCCTTACCTTTGATAGTTCCGCAATCATATCATAGATTTTGGGGGTTAGCTGATTTTGGCAGCCCTCTGGGCGTCACCACCTTGCTGAGGACATTTCCATCTCCAGCAGCCTCTTTCTCCACACTGACCAGGTCCAGTGGCTCAGCCTGAACGTCCACCACATGGTTATTCGGAGACTCCTCTGAAGCCTCCTCATTGGTGTTGTCAATGTCAGCAGCCCCAGCGACACTGGCCGGGCACTTGGTTTTTGGACTTTTCTCGTCAATTAGAGTTTGTTCAGAAGAGGTCTCAGAATGTCCATACAGCTCAGTGAGCTGTAAATGGACAGAGAGATACAGAACTATCCTATAGCTATTTCACAAAGACAACACACCAAATACATCCAAAGTTGATGGTAACTCCTCTGTAATATTGACCAACGTCGAACCCCATATCATACACAGAAATGACAAAGATGCTTGACATTTTAATCAAAGAAACAATATTGGCATTGCAGATGGCTCGTATGTCTTAACTCAGTGGCCTGGCATGTCTCATCCTTTAGATGCAAGAAGGTCAACTTCCAACATTTCTCTTTCAGAAGCTGGATGGCTCCGTTGGGCGCCGTGTCCACGATGACATCGGACATCCTTAATTCATCCTGAACTCTCTGGCAACTGACCAAGAGAACTGTCTCTGTCTCCTGTAATTCCAGGCCCCTCTTTGCATCCCAAGTCTATGTAACAACATATCAGACTGTTGATGTATCAGGTGAGACTGGACACTGGTCCATCATTGAAATGATGGGAAAAATTATTAATTTGAACTGATAGCTACTGTTTTTCTCTTTGGGTACAAAAATGAGCTTGCTGATATCTTAAGTGCTTTACAGTGGGTGTACTGTTTGCTCTACATAGTCCTCACCAATTCAGCTACACAGACCTTCCTCCATCTCTTCCATATCTCTGTCTCACGCCTTCATGTGAATACGGAAATGTATCAGACTATGTCTGTCTACACTATCAAACTATTGCTGTCATCTAATATATTTTGATACATTCAGGTTATCATTTAGCCTTGTGTAATGATGTAATATACTTAATTGAGGTAACTTGAGTTTAAAAACTCTTGCTCCTACTTGAGACGCAGATGTCTCAAGTAGACACCTGGAAATGCAAATGCGCTACGCTAAATGCTAAATGTACTCGTTGAAACTCAAACGTTCATCAAAATGCACATGCAGGGTATTGAAATAAAGCTACACTCGTTGTGAACCTAGCCAACAAGTCAGATTTTGAAAATGCTTTTCGGCGAAAGCATGAGAAGCTATTATCTGATAGCATGCAACACCTCAAAATGCCTGAATGCGACGTAAACAAAGACTTTGCTTATCCGGCGCTACACAAAACGCAGAAATAAAATATAAAACATTCATTACCTTTGACGAGCTTCTTTCTTGGCACTCCTATATGCCCCATAAACATCACTATTGGGTCTTTTTTTTGTTTAAATCGGTCCATATATACCCAAAATATCTTTCTATGGAAGCTGTGTCATTCAGAAAAAAACATCGTTTTTAAACGCTGCGTAATTTTTTAAAATTAAAAAAGTCGACGAGAAACTTTCACAAAACACTTCGAAATACTTTTGTAATCCAACTTTAGGTATTAGTAAACGTTTATAATCTATCAAAATGATTACAGGGCGATGTATATTCAATAGCTCCTCGTCTTCAAATCAATGGCTGCCAATGTGTACATTCAAAACATCCTGGTGGAGACCGGAAGAAATTGAATCCAGTTAGTTGACGACAATGGCGACATCGTGTGGAATCTGTAGGAATTGCATGCAGATCCATAATTAATTTTGTGCCCTTTTAACAACCCATGAAAGTGACGCATGGAAATTATTTTTAGCTTTTTTTTTAGCAGTTTTTCTTGCGTTTTTCGATGAAACACACGATCTGTTATAGTCACAGCCGTGATTTAACCAGTTTTAGAAACTTCAGAGTGTTTTCTACCCACACATACTAATCATATGCATATACTATATTCCTGGCATGAGTAGCAGGACGCTGAAAAGTTGCCGATTTTTAACAGAATGTTCGAAAAAGGAAGGGGTAGACTTAACAGGTTAACGTTTTGTAGAATTCAAAAAAAGAGTCTGAGAACACTACACTCACTCCAAGAATACTCTTTTCCCTGCCAGGAGCCAGGCCTTCATTGGTCTCAGCGCACATAGTTGCCTTTTGAGTATTTTCTGCAATAGAGTCTTCAATTAGTGACGAAACCAGTTAGAATGTGGCAAGCAGAGAGTGATGTGAATTGGTTCATGGCACGAACTAACTGCTCCTCTCCATGGAGAGTGACGGAGGCCTTTTTTGATTATTTGTTTTTGTTGGCCAAAGCTCTGCAGAAAGAGCGAGGGTTACTGAGCACATAACCCAATGCCAGATGTCTACAGCAGTACATCTGTCTTTTTCAAATGAATGCCGGAAAAAGTTAGCTAAATGGGAAGAATATACATTATACCTCCCATAGAAGAACAACGTGCAATATAAACAATGAAAGTGCAGATGAGATTAATGAGACCTTAATTATGATGAGGAAGCAAGTCATCTTAGATGATCGATAAAGTGGTTGTGTAGCTAATAGATTCGATATGATCCAAGTAAGGTTATTTTTCTAAAATGTCGAATGCGTGCAATATCGGGCCTTTTCATTATGGGAACACCTTACTGAGAACAGGAAAAAATATTAAATTTTTTTTGATCGAGTTGAATGAAGAATTCGCGTTTGCTATCGATATACTGTAGGTGGGTTGTGATTGCGAATAACTTAAAACTCTTGAGTAATACACATAGAATTAGGAATTAAAGTGTATGTTATTGGACATTGTGACGGACATAGAATTATAATCTAGGTTCCATTTCTATGGTGACACGTTCCTTATTGCGCACAGCGTGCGTACATTTCCGAGCACATTTATTTATCCTGTTGTATTATGTGCCACGGGCCAATCCTATTTCTCCCTAATGAATACAGATCATCTAACATTTTTACGCGATGTCACTTGAAAAAAAAAACGTAATTTATGATGCTTTATTGGCATTGGCAATTCGCATACACAAGGGTTAGAGAAATACATAAAACATGCAATATAGCATTAAAATGTGTTGGTTAAAAAAATTGCTTAGAAAATATAAGACAACAGGTTATTTAAAGTAGGCTATATGAAATGAATTACCTTATGAATCAATACGATTTACAGTATGCTTAGGTATCAACAATGACCAGTGTTGGATATTTAACATTATACTGTACTTGTAATACATTGAAAGTGTATGAAAATAGCAAAATCAGTGTTGACTGAACAAATATGCCATGATTATCAACCCATGCTGATGAAGAAAATAAATAACATTACAAAATATTCATTATTACAATAATGACATTTATAAGAATATTCAAAAATAATGTTCAATGCGTTGAGTTTACAATCATTTGATTGAAATCGAGGATTTAGGCCTATTTTAAATTAATGTTTAATTAATATGAACTTACACACCTGTTAAACATTTCGCTCTCACAACCTGATCAATATGTTTTTCACGAATTGGACAGATAGCCAAGTTGTATAATTCATTAGCCAAAACAGTTTCAAAGTATTCCAATAGGGCCAATTGTCTCCCTACGCCCGCTAAAACGGATGTTAGTTTTGTGTTAAATGCGATGTTTACAGTAATTTAATTGTGGAACACATCCATCCTGGGTCCTCTTGTAGCCTTGGTGACAGGAGTCATTCCTATGCCACTGGGTGTCACTGTCTCTCTTTCTCTCGACAGATGCAGCTATACTGATCACAAATAGAAATGCAACATGCTACAATTTCAACGATTTTAACGAGTTATAAGATCATATAAGGAAATCAGTCAATTGAAATAAAAAAATGTAGGACCTAATCTATGGATTTCACATGACTGTGCATAGGCCCGCCCACTGGGGAGCCAGGCCCAACCAATCAGAATGAGTTTTTCCCCCACAAAGGGGCTTTATTACAGACAGAAATACTCCTCAGTTTCATCAGCTGTCCGGGTGGCTGGTCTCAGACGATCCCACAGGGGAAGAAGTCAGATGTGGAGGTCCTGGGCTGGCGTGGTTACATGTGGTCTGCGGTCGTGAGGCCGATTGACGCACTGCCAAATTCTCTAAAACGACGTTGGAGGTAGCTTATGGTAGATACATTTACATTCAATTATCTGACAACAGCTCTAGTGGACATTCCTGCAGTCAAGCACGCCAATCACACACTCCCTCAACTTGAGACATCTGAGGCATTTTGTTGTGTGACAAAATTGCACATTTTAGAGTTGCTTTTTAGTTGTCCCAAGGACAAGGTGCACCTGTGTAATGATCATGCTGTTTAAACAGCTTCTTGAAATGCCACACCAGTCAGGTGGATGGATTATCATGGCAAAGGAGAAATGCTCATTAACATGAATGTAAACACATTTCTGCACAATATTGGAGAGAAATATGTTTTTTGTGCGTATGGAAAATCTCTGGGATATTTTATTTCAGCTCATGAAACATGGTGACCAACACTTTACATGTTGCTCTAATAATGTTGTTCAGTGTGCATGCCTCTCTGTTGTGTTACAATACTGTAATGGGAAGCAGTGACAACCATAAGGGTGAGTGTTATACGCTGTCGTAACTCTAAAACACACTATTATCATGAACATAACAAATTGATACCCCCATACAATCCGATGAAACATTTTGACAAAACTGGTTTTATTCCACACTGCTTTTTACATGCTTGTCTTCTTCATTGGTCCTTTTTCGATGAGCTGGTTTCCTGTAAAAGGTTGCTGTAATGAGTGATCAAGACAACACCGGATGAAAACGTGTCAGCAGCATCAATATCAACAGTGCACAAACAGCTTAATGTTGGTGTTTATCGCTAATGTCTAATGTATGAAAAAGGGCAGAATTGTATTGTGACTGAATAGTGTTCTGGCGTAACTGTGATGCCCTTTTGATTGTGTTTAAACAGATACATTTGACATTGACTAACAGTATAGTAGCCTATAATACTGAACAGTCTCTCACCCCAAAGTGCTCCCAGACCCTGATCTCTGAGTAGAGTGCATCTACTAGACAGGAGGTGTCCACCAGCTGCCGGTGCCCGTGGAGGGTGAAGTTGGCCTGCAGGCCCCCGCCGTCCACTGCACACTTGGCCAGGTGTTGGTGCACCAGATCCAGGGCGTGGCAGAGAGGAGGAGTAGTTGCCAATGAATGCCACGCCGTAACCGTAAGAGATCTGTCCCTTGGTGTGGGTGCCAAGGTGATGCCAGCCTCGCCCCTCGTAGATGTACCTGTCAGAACCCACCACAAAGCTGAGGGGGACATACATTTAGGAGTTAGAGTGATAAAACAAATGATCTCACAACCCTGATTCCTGTTATAGAGAGTCTTGTCATTACATATTGCTTCAAGTTATACCGTGTAACATCATGTCAAGATTTGCTATGTGTAACGTCTGCTTCCAGCTCACACTCTCAAACACGTGGGTCCCCGTGAACGCAGCTCACTCCAGATCCCAATCACCTGAATTCTGATCACCTGTTCACACACCTGTATGTCATTATCGCACACTATTTAGTTCAGTTCTTTGCGCCCCATCATTGTGAGGTGTTTGTTTTGTGACACACTTCTGTTCGGAGCGCTGTTTTTCCCGTAATTTAATCCTCATAGTTTTGGCCTGCCTCACTAACGACGCCTTTAGCCTGTTCCCTGCCTGTACTTTAGCCTGTCAGATTTCCTGTTATCTACCTATTGCCTGATCTCCCGGATTATGTTACTAGCCTTTTCCCTGCCTGTACTTTAGCCTATCGGATTTCCTGTTATCTACCTATTGCCTGATCTCCCGAACGACGTAACTAGCCTTTTCCCTACCTGTACTGTTGCCTTTTTGGACCCCCTGTGTATGACCTTCTGCATGCCCGTGGACCCAGCTACCTGCCTCCTCCTGTGGTCCTTTGCAAAGAAACACCTGCTGCGCCCTGCGCTTGAAACCAGCTCTCTGTCTTCAATCGTGTTCATTACACTATGATATGACTGCTTCAGTAATTGTACAGGACACTTGTCTCCATCTATGAAGCTTAGTATAAAAGGTTTGTTAATATCTGTGAATGGACGAGGGGGTCAAAGGTCACCTATATACTCTTCATATTTACAGGCCAATTTTCTGTAGACTTCAAATGAATAGCCATTAATCACCTACAATTTCATAATTACAGGGGTAAATGATTCCCTCTCCCCCATCCTGAGACTCACCCCAGTACCTGTGGACAAATTCCAGCATTCCGTCTATCACTGCTTTTTCCACCCCTGTATCCTTGGCTATCCGCTGATTGTCCTCCAGCCTCCACACCAGGTATAGGGTCTCCATCACCTGCCTCTGGTTGTCCAGGGTGCCTTGCAGGGCTTGGGCAATCTCCCTGCGCTTGGGGCCGATGTGGCTGGATACAATCCCCAGGTCTTGCCCCTCCAGGACATGGTTGTAGTAACCCTTCAGCACCTTGCTGAGTTTACTAGGCTGTTCAGAGGGGGCCAGGGTGGCAAGATCCATGCCCAAGATGGACCCCTCAATTCCCCCTTTGATGGGTGGGCACCCGCGATAGCTGGAACACCCTGGAGTGGGTCACGTTGTCCCAGCAGCCGTCCGGCCCCAGACGCTGAGCGGGTGGAAAGTCCTGGAGGCTAAGGAACGACAACCCTAGGTTTTTGGCCAAGGTGAGGGGAAACATGCCCAGAGGAGGTGTGCCCTCCAGCTTAGCTTTCAGACCCACCTCGATGCCTTGAAGCATGGGAACAATGGCCACTGTGGTGCCATCTTGGGTCAGAATGACCCCTCTCTCCTCAACACAGTACGTCACAAAACGGTGGATGGCTTTGTCGAAGAAGCCAAAGAGAGTAGTGTCAAACACGGAAGTGTTGGTGTTGCTGATCTTGTTGGAGGCCCCCAGGAGGTGCAGGGTGAGTGGGTCCTCACCAGGGCTAGTGGGGACAGGTCTGGGTTAGAGTCCTCAGCCTGCTCAACGGCACTGATGAAACGGTCCATGTCCCGCAGGTGGTCCTCTGAAACTAAAACAAATGTTTTTCGTTCATGCTACAACTGGCTCAGTGCAAACAGTCACCTGGGGCTTCATTCATACTCATATTCATACTATCTTGGGGTATTTAATGTATCGTACACCAGTTAAATACTAGTGACTTTTTGTGTTCAATTGAGCTCTCAGTTTAACGATAGAAGCATATGTTGCCAATAAAGATGTGTACGGACAACACAGTATGGCAGCCATACTTTCAGACATATTAACCCAAATGAACATGTACAGTGGGGCAAAAAAGTATTTAGTCAGCCACCAATTGTGCAAGTTCTCCCACTTAAAAAGATGAGAGGCCTGTACTTTTCATCATAGGTACACTTCAACTATGACAGACAAAATGAGAAAGAAAATCCAGAAAATCACATTGTAGGATTTTTAATGAATTTAATTTGCAAATTATGGTGGAAAATAAGTATTTGGTCAATAACAAAAGTTTATCTCAATACTTTGTTATATATCCTTTGTTGGCAATGACAGAGGTCAAAAGTTTTCTGTAAGTCTTCACAAGGTTTTCACACACTGTTGCTGGTATTTTGGCCCATTCCTCCATGCAGATCTCCTCTAGAGCAGTGTTTTGGGTCTGTTGCTGGGCAACACGGACTTTCAACTCCCTCCAAAGATTTTCTATGGGGTTGAGATCTGGAGACTGGCTAGGCCACTCCAGGACCTTGAAATGCTTCTTACGAAGCCACTCCTTCGTTGCACGGGCGGTGTGTTTGGGATCATTGTCATGCTGAAAGACCCAGCCACGTTTCCTCTTCAATGCCCATGCTGATGGAAGTAGGTTTTCACTCAAAATCTCACGATACATGGCCCCATTCATTCTTTCCTTTACACGGATCAGTCGTCCTGGTCCCTTTGCAGAAAAACAGCCCAAAGCATGATGTTTCCACCCCCATGCTTCACAGTAGGTATGGTGTTCTTTGGATGCAACTCAGCATTCTTTGTCCTCCAAACACGATGAGTTGAGTTTTTACCAAAAAGTTATATTTTGGTTTCATCTGACCATATGACATTCTCCCAATCTTCTTCTGGATCATCCAAATGCTCTCTAGCAAACTTCAGACGGGCCTGGACATGTACTGGCTTAAGCAGGGGGACACATCTGGCACTGCAGGATTTGAGTCCCTGGCGGCGTAGTGTGTAACTGATGGTAGGCTTTGTTACTTTGGTCCCAGCTCTCTGCAGGTCATTCACTAGGTCCTCCCGTGTGGTTCTGGGATTTTTGCTCTCCGTTCTTGTGATGATTTTGACCCCACGGGGTGAGATCTTGCGTGGAGCCCCAGATCGAGGGAGATTATCAGTAGTCTTGTATGTCTTCCATTTCCTAATAATTGCTCACACAGTTGATTTCTTCAAACCAAGCTGCTTACCTATTGCAGATTCAGTCTTCCCAGCCTGGTGCAGGACTACAATTTTGTTTCTGGTGTCCTTTGACAGCTCTTTGGTCTTGGCCATAGTGGAGTTTGGAGTGTGACTGTTTGAGGTTGTGGACAGGTGTCTTTTATACTGATAACAAGTTCAAACAGGTGCCATTAATACAGGTAACGAGTGGAGGACAGAGGGGCCTCTTTAAGAAGAAGTTACAGGTCTGTGAGAGCCAGAAATATGGCTTTTTTGTAGGTGACTAAATACTTATTTTCCACCATAATTTGCAAATAAATTCATTAAAAATCCTACAATGTGATTTTCTGGATTTCTTTTTCTCATTTTGTCTGTCGTAGTTGAAGTGTACCTATGATGAAAATTACAGGCCTCTCTCATCTTTTTAAGTGGGAGAACTTGCACAATTTGTGGCTGACAAAATACTTTTTTGCCCCACTGTCATTTCAGTCCATTAACACAGGTTGCCTGAACAGAGAACGCTGTAGCACGTTCCAGCCACAATGAAGAGCCATAGAATCACTGTAGTCATTCTGAGTGCAGCTGTATCACATCAGATCCAGAGGCTAAACTAAAACCCACAAACAATCCCCAGACAAGGTCAACCCAGGCTGCCGATGAGAGTTGTAATCTTCTTATCTCTTACAGTCCAACGTTCTGTTATGACAAACCACAACCACTCATGAAAAACCACAAGCAGAATGTCCAGGTGCTCAATAAGGCTTTGTATCAAGTACCTAAAGCTGGTTTCACTTCCCACTTCGGGGAATGAATGTGTTTTGTAATGTGGTGTCCCAATAGATGAAATAACTCTCCAAATGTTTATTGGTTCTTACCCAAAGTCAAAGTTTGTCATCAGAAAACAAATAAGGCCCTTTCAAGCTTGTGACGAGATCAGGCTTCAAGGGACAAGAGAAGTGCTGAAGATATGCTGGTTTGTATTAGCCATCACAGTATTATTTCCATTATATACATCTATTACATCCACCTTTCACACATATGGATGTAATTACACACACATATACACAGACACACACAGATGGTGAAGTCTGGTAAATGTGTTCCACGATGCACAGAGGAGAGGGGCGGTCTGTTTACCGTCAATGTCAGGGAAGCCCAGTAACATTACTGGAAATGACACTTCACAAATTCCCCAAAAACAAGCCAATGTAGTAGGCAGACACTATAATCAGTGCATGTATGCTTTTTCAGATGACAGTAACGTTCCTGACTCATGACATTAGTGTCCCATGGCAGGTGGTGTTCATTGGCTCATGAGGTTTTGGTGGTTGGGAGTAAAGGGGAACAAAGTCTATTACACTTGAGTGACTGCTGCATTGAGAATAGCAGCCAATGTCTGTTTGTTTTGTGTTTTTTCCATCCCCAACCCTCCTGTTCTCAATGTATGAGGTGAATTTTGGCCCCTATGTTAATTTTCCTTTTGTGACATTAAGAAAAACATCCATTAACAGTGGATAAATAGAGCAATAGTGGCCTCTACTGGATGATAATTAGCTATTTTTTAAATCGTTTGTATAGGTTTTAAAAAATATTTAAAATAATGATTTATGAAAACTGTAATATTTAAAATAATTGTATCAATACCATAATGTTTAAACGGAAGTATTTCAACATTAATATCGTGATCCGTCACTGTGACGTATCCCCCGGAACAGGAAGTAAAACGTGTTGTTTGCCAATTGTTCTGTTAAGAACAACAACAGAAATTGGTGAGAAAGATTCATTTGAATCATTTTGTTATAGTATTTGCTATGTTTATTTCTTATTTGTGCATGTTTTAGAGTCACCTTTCCACAATGTGTGCTCATTGAACGAAATAATCCTTGTTTTTATTCATATTCTGTTTAAGAGTATCTAACCGTGGTAGCACGTTTGCTGGTGTGTTGAAATGGATGACTGCGAAAAATCATTTGAACTATCATCCAACTCGGGCATCCTTCTGGAGTTACGACCTGAAGATCACTTATATCATGATTTGACCTCGTTTTTTCCAGATTTCCCAGTTGTCTTGAAAGCACCAACAGTCATGCGCAGATATTTTATTATACACCAGCATTCTGATGTTGTTGACAGTCACTCACTCTCCTCACTTTCCCGTGTAGAAAATGGAGACTCGCTTCACCAGGGGCAAGTCTGCGATTCTAGAGCGCTCGCTCACCAGACCCAAGACTGAGGTCAGCGTGAGCGCATTCGCCCTGCTCTTCTCTGAAATGGTGCAATACTGCCAGAGTCGGGTGTACTCTGTGTCCGAGCTGCAGGCACGCTTGGCAGACTTGGGTCAAGGCGTGGGGGCCAGCCTGCTGGATGTGCTGGTGTTGAGAGAGAAGAATGGAAAAAGGGAAACCAAAGTGTTGAACATACTGCTCTTCATCAAGGTATGACCAAGAGAACTTTGCACATTGTGTGAGATTCACATACTAGACTTTTTCATTAGTGTAATAACATTATACTACCATTAGGCTATAATGTAATACAAATATAGCCTCAGTATACATGGCTCTTGGCTGTAGCAGCGACTTGACCTCCACTTCAACAGACCTGGCCTCTGACATAAGCATAAACACAAACAAACCTTCACCTTTCTCTGTCTTCCGTTCCCGCTCGATTCCCCAGGTGTCGGTGTGGAGGGCCCTGTTCGGCAAGGAAGCGGACAAGCTGGAGCAGGCCAACGACGATGACAAGACCTACTATATAATTGAGAAAGAGCCCCTGATCAACGCCTTCATCTCGGTGCCCAAAGAGAACAGCACGCTCAACTGTGCCGCTTTCACCGGGGGCGTGGTGGAGGCCATTCTAACACACAGCGGCTTCCCCGCCAAGGTCACAGTGCACTGGCACAAGGGCACCACTCTCATGATCAAGTTTGATGAGGCCGTCATCGCCCGAGACAAGGCACTAGAGGGCAGATAGGGTAGATAGAGTTCAGAGGTAGTAGGAAGTGTGGACTGCGATGTAAAAGGGATGTACTGTATACCCTATTGGCTGTATAATGTATAGTGCTTCCTTTCCTATTCCCTATTCATTTTATTGTCCTGACAGATGTGGAAGATCGGAGAAAGTACTCACTTTCACTTCCCTATCTGTTGGCAAGGTCAACATACTTACTTGAATATTGCTACGTGGGCGGAGCCAGTTTTTACAACAATGCATCCATTTGTGTACATGGTTACAGAACTTCCCTACTATGACTAACCCACTATAACTGCATTATACTTCTTCCACTGTCGTAAATGAACTTTATGGCATTTGCAGAAAGTACACAGATTTTATTCAGAAACGTTAGCTTTATGAGTTATTTGACCTATTCTGTGCATTTGAATCAGTGAGGACAATGACATAGAACAAGGAAAGGAAGCTAGTTGATAGTACGGTATTCACTATTTCAAAGGACCTACTCTAAAGGCAGATGAAAGGGAGGAGTAACAGTATGGAAAGAGAGGAGTGTGGATTGAGCAGCTCAGTAGTTCACTAATGAAAAAACAGAAATGGTCACAATTGAATGCGCTTTATCCTGGACTGTTCAGCAAGATGTAATTTTTGTAAAAATGGTTTGAACAGAGTTATCTAGCACTGTACAATGATATGCACTTCAGTCTTATTTGTAATATCTTATGGGTGGGAAATGTTACAATGCTCCCCATTTTAGACCTGACGAATCATTGTGTCATTGTAAATATATGTGTGGCTGCTTTAATGTTCACAACTTATTTGGTGCTTGTATATTGCTTTGTCAAAATGGAAATAAATACTGTCAAACCTGAAATAATGCCTTTGTATTTAATTGAAATTACCAAGAAATGTAATGTTTAAATTTGCCATATGGACCAGAAATTCCATGACAATAAATAATTGTGTCAATAACAGGTCTCAAGTTATACATAATTAGATGCTTAGCTTGGTATGTGTTTTACTATTGTCTGCAATTAAATGTCCAGAGGCTGCAAAGAAATGGCAAAGTTGAAGTGGGAGAAAGACACATACAGAGAGATGAACCTGGAGAAGAGTCCCCTAAGCAAGCTGGTCCTGGGGCTTTGTTCACAAACACAAAACAGAGCCCCAGGACAACAACACAATTAGACCCAACCAAGTCATGAGAAAACAAAAAGATAACTTGACACATTGGAAAGAATTAACAAAAAACGAAGCAAACTAGAACGCTATTTGGCCCTAAACAGAGAGTACACAGTGGCAGAATACCTGACCACTGTGACTGACCCAAACTTAAGGAAAGCTTTGACTACGTAAAGACTCAGTGAACATAGCTTTGCTATTGAGAAAGGCTGCTGTAGGCAGACTTGGCTCTAAAGAGAAGACAGGCTATGTTCACACTGCCCTTCCTAACCTCCTGCCAAATGTATGACCATATTAGAGACACATATTTCCCTCAGACTACACAGACCCACAAAAAAATTGATTTTGATAAACTCCCATATCTATTGGGTGAAATACCACAGCAAGATTTGTGACCTGTTGCCACAACAAAAAGGGCAACCGGTGAAGAACATATATTTTCCCCTTTGACCTTGGAACTATTTGCACATGGTTACGACAATGTATACAGACATAACACGACATTTGAATGTCTTTACTCTGTTTGAACTTTGGTGAGTGTAATGTATAACTGTTCATTTTAAAAAATTGTTTATTTCTCTTGCTTTTGCACTGTGAACACGTTCCCCATGCCAATACAGCCGTTTGAATTGAAAGAGATGAGAACAAGCGCCACCTTGTGCAGTCACGTGACACATGAGTCACGTGATGTCGCCTGAGGAAGCGAGTTATGTCTTGCCCCGATGCTGAACCTCTACAGTAAATGCAGAACACACAGAAAAACGTCGTCCTCATGGCTATCTTCTCGGACAGTTAACTCCACGCCAACAACATACTCGCGTTTTATAACAGCTCTTATTTGCCATCGCTTATTCTGAAACAGTTCAGATTTTTATGTCGCATATTTATTTATAGTTTCAAAGCGTTTACATGGCTACAGCAAGCGGGAATTGCAACCACGGCGGCGCTGGTTCAGGTATGTTGAGTTGTTTACAAGTTATTTTCAAGAATTTTCTGACATGTTACTTTGTAACTTTGTGTTTTTAAATGGTTTGTTATATTGCTGCATGTCTTTCGCTGAAAGACAAGTATATTCTACTTGTGTAACGTAGCTTACAGAGGGCTGTCATGCCAATCATCTCCATAAAACATACTAGGTACAAAATGAATGGTGATTAATCGTGAATAAATGCATAAGTAACATTGTATAACGCAGTAACATTGTGTAACATGGTAACATTGTATGAGGTTGACGCAGCAGCATCAACAATGTTTTGTTACAATGTTTTGTTACAATGTTTCCAAACACTGACTGGAAGAAGCGTTATTGCTTAAATGTGTACAAAACCATCCACCATATTTAGTCAGTTATCCGCAGTATGTTTTGTTTTTAATCATGTGATCGCTGTTTCTGGGAAAGTCATACAGCTTTAATGTGTGCAATATGAGTCGTTGTGTGTACGCTATTCCTGAATCCTGAATGATGCCGTATTTCCAATAGAAACTAGTAGCGTTAAGCTATCCATTCACAGGGTAAGTTGAGCTGCCTACATATTATCATTACCTCTTTAAAACCATGTCCATATTTCCCAAACACAATTCAAAACATTTACAATTGCTTTGTCTTTTAATCATTTTACTTATCTTTTAACACAGTATTATCCCCTAACAAACACGGTATATTTTAAACACTTTTAATATAAGCCAGGCCCTGCCTGGTGTTACCTCATATCCCAGCAATAATGTATTGCATTACACCTAGGAAGAAAACACTTCAATTTGCTTAACTTGCCATTGGCTCAACTTTACCCCAAGGCAAACAGAACTACAATGATGCACTTTCATGATAGGTTTAGGCCTCATGTTGACGCTTATAGAGACCCCAAGTGATGTATAGAACAATCTTTAAATTATCTGATTTGGTTTATATGCAAGCATCATGAAACCTCTAGCACAATAAATTTATTTGAGTTGGTGAAAAACAGTTTGTTGGACCTAACTTGCTTACCACTTTCCATGTGGTGTCTTCCTCCACAGACTCAATGAAATCATGACTTCTTCCTAAATATTTGGTCAAATCATACATTTTGTGCATGGTTTCCTAGAAACAAGGGGTGGCCAACTTACCCTTTGGCTCCCCTACAGACATTCTGGATGAAATAGGCAAAGAGTTCGCTTTATGTTGACCTGCTGCTGACAGAATTAGCTAATAATAGTTTACACTTGTCAAGTTTGAGGTAGGAAATTATACCTGATGGCCACTTTCAGCAAGGAAAATTGTAGCCTTGAAATTGTTCTATTCTATCCCGCCATTGCAGTCAATGCTGTACTTCAATGCTCATGAGTCTTGATTCAAGCAATTATTCCTAAATTCCAGGGTTAGCGCTATCCGGGATCCCTGGGACATCTCTACCCTAAACACTAGCCCCCACCACAAGCATTTTAAATTATTAGTTGGACGTCCCAGGGATTCCATTAAAATTCTAGAGCGTTGGAAGCTGGAAGAAACTGTTTCATGAGCCCCCTCCAGGACTCCAAAGACTGACTACTCTTGCTCCCTCCTACCACCATAGCATGTCTGCTACATTTTAAACCAGACTGACCCAGGTTCTCCATCTACCATACTCTGATAACCTCCCACCACCCAGTTACTTAACTTCCTCTCACATGTGTCGTAGTCTATGGTGCCCATATGACTGTGGACATAGGCTTTCACTTCTGCACTTCACTGTGTGTAGGGTCAGGGGTTTAGAAATGGTCTTGTAAGCAGTCAATTATATATTTTTTCTCATGCCGTAGTATACTTTCGACTCATTTACAGTACTTCATTTGTGGGTTGGAATTTTCCCATGGAAAGTTAAGCCCTGGAATTTGGGATATTTTGCTTATATTCATCAAAAGAGTTAGCTTATAACAGTGAACCTTTTTTTGTGGGATACACAAGGCAATTCTAGGTCTTGTGGCATATTTTGATTAAACTTTCCCAAATTCAATGGAATTTCAACCCCCTGCATGCACTGTGCATTCTTCCATCACATGTGCAGTGCACTCTTTCATCACATGTACAACTGATTCTCAGATCTTGCACACTGATGAGATGCTATTGAGCCCACACTACTGCACTGTCTGAGCCTAGGACTACATCTTTTCTGGTATGTTTTGATTACAATACTGGGTGGGGTGAATATATTTTATATGACATACATTATTTTTTGTTAACTAGTAAATGGCAGCCTACAGCAAAGTGTGTTTTAAATCACCTAACTTGTTAACAATTTCTGCTAGTTAGTTTTTGCTACCATGTGGGTTTTAACTTGCTTGAGCCTGCTAACCGAGGAGTGTTAATTCACCTGTTTCCATACATGTTTCATTTTACAACATTTATCTTACAAATTAGTTATTTAATCTAACTATTTATCTGTACATGGAATTGTATTTGTTGTTTTTATTACTCATTTTTTTCAAATCTTTACAGAAAAATGCCACAGGCACTATTTCATGTGTGAAGACATTTCACTGCAGCTAATGTAGAAGGAAAGCTGTGTACATTTGCAAATACTGTGCCAAATCATATGTGAAGAATGCAACAAAGATGCAGAATCATCTGGCCAAGTGCATAAAGTTCCCTCAGTGCTCACAACAAGCAACCTGTGACAAAAGTCCCTCTACTTCTATTTGAGGTGAAAATGATGAATCAGATACCTTATCGATAGCAACAGCTCATGGTCCTCCTGGAATCAGATGTTTTTTTGACTCAATGGAGGAACGTAATCAGAGAAATGCTGATGGAATGTCTTGGTCGAGCTGTGTATGCAACTGGTTCACCTCTGACGCTCACAGGCAATGTGTATTGGAATAGATTTCTGAATGTTCTTCGCCCAGCATACACCCCTCGAACAACACATTCTTTACCTACTCATTTTTTGGATGCAGAGTTGAACAGAGCTCCAGTGAAGTTCAATCAAATCCTAGAGACAGCAGACTGTATTGCAATCATCTCTGATGGGTGGTAGAATGATCATGGGCAAGGAATAATGAACTACATAATCTCCACCCCTCAACCAGTGTTCTACAAGAGCACAGACACAAGGGACAAAAAGACACACCGGTCTCTACATTGCAGATAAGCTGAAGGCAGTCATATATGACCTTGTACAGCAGAAGGTATTAGCACTGGTGACAGACAATGCTGCAAACATGAAGGCTGCTTGGTCTAAAGTGGAGGAGTCCTATCCTCACATCACACCCATTGGCTGTGCTGCTCATGCATTGAATCTGCTCCTCAAGGACATCGTGGCACTGAAAACAATGGATACACTCTACAAGAGAGCCAAGGAAATGGTTAGGTATGTGAAGGGTTATCAAGTTATAACAGCAATCTACCTCACCAAGCAAAGTGAGAAGAATAAGAGTACCACATTGAAGCTGCCCAGCAACACCCATTGGGGTGGTGTTGTCATCATGTTTGACAGTCCTGGAGGGGAAGGAGTCTCCAAGAAATGTCCATATCACCGTCTGCCGATATGGACAGCCCCATCAAGAGGATCCTCCTGGATTATGTATTTTGGGAGAGAGCGGTAAAGCAGCCTGAAACCTATAGCAGTAGCCATTGCACGGATTGAGGGAGACCATGCCATCCTGTCTGATGTTCACACTCTGCTTGCAGATGTAAGAGAAGAAATCTGTACTGCCCTGCCCACTTCACTGTTTCTCCAAGCAGAGGAAACTGCAGTTCTGAAATGCATCAAAAAGTGTGAAGACATCTGCCTGAAGCCCATACATGCTACAGCATACAAGTTGGACCCCGAGTATGCTGGCAAGAGCATCCTGTCTGATGCAGAAATCAACAAGGCCTATGGTGTCATCACTACCGTGTCTCGCCACCTTGGCCTGGATGCCAAGTTTCTTGGCAGTCTGGAGAAGGAAGTACACTTCCAAGCTAGGGCTTTGGGGTGTAGATGCAATATGCAAGTCGTGCCAACATGTCTTATCAGCCACCTGGTGGAAGGGACTTTTTGGATCTGAGGCTCTTTCCCCTGTTGCCTCCATCATCCTCCAAATCCCACCAACATCAGCCACCTCAGAGCGCAACTGGTCCTTGTTTGGGAACACGCACACCAAAGCACGCAACAGGCTGACCAATACAAGGTTTGAAAAATTGGTGGCCATCTGTGCAAATTTGAGGCTTTTTGAGCCTGACAACGAGCCATCCTCAACAAGGTTGGAAAGTGACAGTGAAGATGAGGCCTCAGTCTGATGTTCAAGAGGTGGACATTTGAGGAGGTCCAGGGAGAAGAAGCCTGAAAGGAAGACAGTCTAGAAACTAAAGCTTAGGTTATCATTTTACAGATGTATGTTGAAAATGTTTTTGGGAGATGCAATGGATCATCGGGGATCTTTCAATATTCCCTTTTGTTGTTCAGCGAAATCAAGAGTCAACTCATTTAATTAAAGTTAATTTTTTCTATTGGAAGGATTTAATCATTTGCAATTACGTCTACTTGTGATAAGGTAAAAGGTTTATGTTTCTGTCGCCATATGATATGGTAAATATATACAATGCAAAAAAACATCTATATTTAAATGGGATTAAAATTAATTTGCATTAATTACCACAAAGTTTCCACCCCCGAATATTCCCCAAAATGTGCAACCTTAACAACACCAATATAAAGTGTTTTTTTCTCAAAGTTGCCAGGGTGTCATGTGCATCACACTTCTATCAGTAAACCTGTAAGCATTATGACACTTCTATTAGATCAAATAAGCCTCATGTATCTAAATAGCAATAATAAAATGGCTTGACTAAATTCAACATTCGAATTCCCCCCCCCATACAAAAACACCTCAACTTGCTTAAATATTAATGATCTGCTTATGTGTACAGATTTTGCGCGGAGTAAACCCTCCCGCTTCGCCTCTTCCTCTCTGACGTGACCGAACACTTTACATGAGTGTCCTTTAACAGAAGTCACACGGCACCATCTGCTACAAAAGTTAAATTGGACAAATAGCTCACAGTGTTGCGAGCCAGGTGGTCATTTTTGCGGTTTATGATGTTCAAATCCTAGTTGTGGTATACATTTTTCCTTTGAAATTTCCTTGTGAATTACAGGTATTTATTTTAAGATTTTATGTTGCGAAAGGTTCAGCTAAAACCTTAGAAATGAAGATTATAAATATATTCAATGAGGGGCTTCTTGGAGTCCCTCTCGCAGACTGACTTATAGGCTACTGCTATACAGGGGGGTAGATCTGCTGGAGTGCACCAGAGCCATACTTCACCAATTCTCAGAATGGTGCTTATTTAAAAAAAAAATGTTTTGATAAAAGCTAAAACAAAGTCTCTCAAGATCACTTAATGTTTCATTAGTATTCAGTGCATTCGGAAAGTGTTCAGACCCCTTGAATATATATATATATATATATATATATATATATTTTTAGTGCACTTTAACCATGGGTTCAAGCCCCCCTCGCATCAAGCTTTTTTGCTGTGGAATTTAAAAATAATAATAAACTGTCCTTGAATATATATATT
The DNA here is from genome assembly GCF_045791955.1 of Oncorhynchus clarkii lewisi. Classification (NCBI taxonomy): domain Eukaryota; kingdom Metazoa; phylum Chordata; class Actinopteri; order Salmoniformes; family Salmonidae; genus Oncorhynchus; species Oncorhynchus clarkii. The sequence goes on along the minus strand of NC_092159.1, from coordinate 24,003,942 downwards.
TGGGCACAGCCGTTATTATTATAATCATGCACTTCGTCACATATGCGTGTTGAATCAAGCATCAAGGACAGTTTATTATTTTTTTTAATTCCACAGCAAAAAAGCTTGATGCGAGGGGGGCTTGAACCCATGGTTAAAGTGCACTATCGATTTCGAGACAACCACTTTAGCAGTGTGAGCCACATGGAAGCAATGGTAATAAGCAAAACTGGAAACCGGGAACATGTTGTCTGTTAGTACTAGTAGCCTAGTCAAAGATGCATCAATGCAATATTGGAACATAACATTGTTACACACCAGCGGAACAAAAGTAAAAGTAAAATATCCCTCTGGTGTCCAGGGTTGATATATTTTTAAACCAATGTTATTGGGTGTTGGATATAAAGTCTAAGATCTTTTATAGGCTGATGCAGAATTTGTTACAGGAAATAATCACTGTCAGCTGGTGAGGCTAGCATAGCGCTAACATGTGCCAGGTTATCTGACTGGACCAGCTACAATGTAGCGTTCTATAACGTGCAAGTAAATCAACTATTTTAATTGGCTGATGTGCATTTTGAGACTAAGAAACAGATTAAAGTTAAAAATAACAATAACAAAAAGTCCTCTTGCCACAGGAGGAAATAGAAACAGGAAATAGAGTCCAAGAGAGTTAAGATTTGACAGAGACGAGGAGCAGCTTTGCTTGTTTACTGGTTCCAATGAGGTTGCCCAGTGCAGACTGATAGCTGCTGATCCATTGTAGCGATAGAGATGCTGGCAGACTGATGGTCACAGTGCTGACTATGACTGACGGACAAGGTGCAGGGTTGTCTATTAAGCCTTCTCTAACACACCATTGACTGCCCTGAACCGGAACAGCAGGATTTTTCAGCGGATTTATTCAGTTTGATTGACTCTATCTCTTAGTGCAGCTCAGCAACAAGCCCTCATAATCTGCAATTTTGTTTTGAAGAATGCCCCATCAAGATCTGTCAATTTCTTGGCTTGGGCTCCTATTGCTGGCACAAAATGTTACAAAGTGAAATTCTTTCAGCGCAGGTCTGAATTGTTTTGACAGGGAGAGTCACGCAACTGCTGTCATGTCTGAGTTTTGTGACCTTGCAAGGGTCTGTGTGTGCAAGTTGTTGATATAATGTAGGCAGGTCACCCCCGCTAGATAGGCTTCTCTAATTCACTTGGCCGAACTAAAGATCGTTAGATATGCAGGTGATTATTGTGGATGACTTACTATAGGTAAACATTGAGATATCACCCTTGCCACACACACATCAGTGATAATCTCTTCTACGTCCTTCAGACCAGATTTTGTGTCTTCAGGTCTGGGTCTTCGATTTCTGGTAAACTCACATCCTGTTTACCAGATGTGAGGTGACCCAAGAGTTGACAGCAGTTCATTTCCAAGTTCAACTTCATTTTTCTCTATTACTGCTGAACTAGCTCTTTTACCCACTAACTACATGGTCCACATTTCCCTTCCAAGTCTGTTATTGTCACATGTTTTTTTTTGGTCAACTCTGAGGTTGAATTAAGCTTTCACCAGCAGTCTCCACTGAATGTGCAGTGATATAGGTTTTTACTACACCTTTTATGATTTCGTTATCGTCGACGCCAAGTCAGACGGGTGTAGTAGCGTAGCAGAAGCCCGACCATCCCTGGAGTCTTTCTGTGTCTTCCATCTCCACGGGTGTGTTTCTGTCAGCCTTGAGGGGCGGAGCCGTCAGCTATAGCACACCAGTCACCTGCTTCTCTTCCTCCAGGGAGGCTGTCTGTCTCGCCCGGCCCAGCCCAGGGCCTCTGATCTGGGTGTTTGTTTTAATAAGCTGGCCTGTGTCACCTCCCAGGGTTTTACTAGATAGAGACGTGATGAAGGATGACTACATGAGGCGAGGGAGATTAGGAAATGTAGTGAATGAAAGCTGCCCAAACTAGTACAAGAGCTGTCACTCACTGAAGGGTAACATTAAGACACGTAGCCTATTCATCGGTAAGAAACAGTGTCAACGGTTCAAAGCCACATACACTGGGTAAACCGTGTCGGTGCTCACAGAGGAAATGGCACTAATATGGAGTGTCGTTAGCGGTGTGCTATTGCAGATTACATTGCGGTTTCTTTGATGGGCCATATTAGTCACTCTCACTATCCTTCTATCGCTGCTAACATGTTTTTTCTTCCCTCGCTCTCCATCTGTCTCTCCAGAGAAGGAGAGGTTGGTTTCCTCTGTGTCTCCTCACGGCTACGGCTCCAGCGACAGCAGCGACAAGCATGTTCACCACAGACACAGCCATGGCAACCCCCGGTTGCCCACAGCAACGGCGGGGGGCTGGCTGGGGGCAGAGCAGGAAGAGGAGGCCCTGCGCAGGAAGCTCAAGTACTTCTTCATGAGCCCATGTGACAAGTTCCACGCCAAGGGCCGCAAGCCCTTCAAACTGGGTCTGCAGCTGCTCAAGATTATCATTGTCACGGTGCAGGTAACTACACACATTCAGTTTCATATGCACTTTGAGTGTATGAACAGTACATTTTAAACTCCCTTTAAAGCTCGGGTTTTATGGCAGGACCAACAATCCTGAAGTCCATAACAACTGACACCTTGTTTCATGTGCACCGTTCCTATTGGTGGATAGGATGTCTGTGCATCTGACGTTTTTAACTAGGGACCGACAATCTTTACAACAATAACTTCTATAATTTCCCTACGAGCAAAAAGGGTTATGTTATAGTTGCGAACAGTCGCTTTCCTTCAATAAAACACCTGAATCCCTACTTCCCTCCCTCAGCTGGTGTTGTTTGGCCTCAGCAACCAGATGGTGGTGACGTTCAAGGAGGAGAACACCATGTCCTTTAAGCACATCTTCTTGAAGGACTATGACGAGGGCTCCGACGACACGTTGGCCGTGTACACACAGAGCGACGTCTACGAACACATCTTCTACGCCGTAGACCAGGTAACAGTCACTAACGACACCTGGGTCATGTTCGTTAGGGCATGCAATAGAAAAACGACACCTGGGTCATGTTCGTTAGGGCATGCAATAGAAAAACAACACCTGGGTCATGTTCGTTAGGGCATGCAATAGAAAAACAACACCTGGGTCATGTTCGTTAGGGCATGCAATAGAAAAACAACACCTGGGTCATGTTCGTTAGGGCATGCAATAGAAAAACGACACCTGGGTCATGTTCGTTAGGGCATGCAATAGAAAAACAACACCTGGGTCATGTTCGTTAGGGCATGCAATAGAAAAACAACACCTGGGTCATGTTCGTTAGGGCATGCAATAGAAAAACAACACCTGGGTCATGTTCGTTAGGGCATGCAATAGAAAAACGACACCTGGGTCATGTTCGTTAGGGCATGCAATAGAAAAACGACACCTGGGTCATGTTCGTTAGGGCATGCAATAGAAAAACGACACCTTGGTCATGTTCGTTAGGGCATGCAATAGAAAAACGACACCTTGGTCATGTTCGTTAGGGCATGCAATAGAAAAACGACACCTGGGTCATGTTCGTTAGGGCATGCAATAGAAAAACAACACCTGGGTCATGTTCGTTAGGGCATGCAATAGAAAAACAACACCTGGGTCATGTTCGTTAGGGCATGCAATAGAAAAACAACACCTGGGTCATGTTCGTTAGGGCATGCAATAGAAAAACGACACCTGGGTCATGTTCGTTAGGGCATGCAATAGAAAAACGACACCTTGGTCATGTTCGTTAGGGCATGCAATAGAAAAACGACACCTGGGTCATGTTCGTTAGGGCATGCAATAGAAAAACAACACCTGGGTCATGTTCGTTAGGGCATGCAATAGAAAAACAACACCTGGGTCATGTTCGTTAGGGCATGCAATAGAAAAACAACACCTGGGTCATGTTCGTTAGGGCATGCAATAGAAAAACGACACCTGGGTCATGTTCGTTAGGGCATGCAATAGAAAAACGACACCTGGGTCATGTTCGTTAGGGCATGCAATAGAAAAACGACACCTGGGTCATGTTCGTTATGGCATGCAATAGAAAAACGACACCTGGGTCATGTTCGTTAGGGCATGCAATAGAAAAACGACACCTGGGTCATGTTCGTTAGGGCATGCAATAGAAAAACAACACCTGGGTCATGTTCGTTATGGCATGCAATAGAAAAACAACACCTGGGTCATGTTCGTTAGGGCATGCAATAGAAAAACGACACCTGGGTCATGTTCGTTAGGGCATGCAATAGAAAAACGACACCTGGGTCATGTTCGTTAGGGCATGCAATAGAAAAACGACACCTGGGTCATGTTCGTTATGGCATGCAATAGAAAAACGACACCTGGGTCATGTTCGTTAGGGCATGCAATAGAAAAACGACACCTGGGTCATGTTCGTTAGGGCATGCAATAGAAAAACAACACCTGGGTCATGTTCGTTATGGCATGCAATAGAAAAACAACACCTGGGTCATGTTCGTTAGGGCATGCAATAGAAAAACAACACCTTGGTCATGTTCGTTAGGGCATGCAATAGAAAAACAACACCTGGGTCATGTTCGTTAGGGCATGCAATAGAAAAACAACACCTGGGTCATGTTCGTTAGGGCATGCAATAGAAAAACAACACCTGGGTCATGTTCGTTAGGGCATGCAATAGAAAAACAACACCTTGGTCATGTTCGTTAGGGCATGCAATAGAAAAACAACACCTGGGTCATGTTCGTTAGGGCATGCAATAGAAAAACAACACCTGGGTCATGTTCGTTAGGGCATGCAATAGAAAAACAACACCTGGGTCATGTTCGTTAGGGCATGCAATAGAAAAACAACACCTGGGTCATGTTCGTTAGGGCATGCAATAGAAAAACAACACCTGGGTCATGTTCGTTAGGGCATGCAATAGAAAAACGACACCTTGGTCATGTTCGTTAGGGCATGCAATAGAAAAACAACACCTGGGTCATGTTCGTTATGGCATGCAATAGAAAAACGACACCTGGGTCATGTTCGTTAGGGCATGCAATAGAAAAACAACACCTGGGTCATGTTCGTTAGGGCATGCAATAGAAAAACAACACCTGGGTCATGTTCGTTAGGGCATGCAATAGAAAAACGACACCTGGGTCATGTTCGTTAGGGCATGCAATAGAAAAACGACACCTTGGTCATGTTCGTTAGGGCATGCAATAGAAAAACGACACCTGGGTCATGTTCGTTAGGGCATGCAATAGAAAAACAACACCTGGGTCATGTTCGTTATGGGCATGCAATAGAAAAACAACACCTGGGTCATGTTCGTTAGGGCATGCAATAGAAAAACAACACCTGGGTCATGTTCGTTAGGGCATGCAATAGAAAAACAACACCTGGGTCATGTTCGTTAGGGCATGCAATAGAAAAACGACACCTGGGTCATGTTCGTTAGGGCATGCAATAGAAAAACGACACCTGGGTCATGTTCGTTATGGCATGCAATAGAAAAACGACACCTGGGTCATGTTCGTTAGGGCATGCAATAGAAAAACGACACCTGGGTCATGTTCGTTAGGGCATGCAATAGAAAAACAACACCTGGGTCATGTTCGTTATGGCATGCAATAGAAAAACAACACCTGGGTCGTTAGGGCATGTTCATGTTCGTTAGGGCATGCAATAGAAAAACAACACCTGGGTCATGTTCGTTAGGGCATGCAATAGAAAAACAACACCTGGGTCATGTTCGTTAGGGCATGCAATAGAAAAACAACACCTGGGTCATGTTCGTTAGGGCATGCAATAGAAAAACGACACCTGGGTCATGTTCGTTAGGGCATGCAATAGAAAAACAACGACACCTGGGTCATGTTCGTTAGGGCATGCAATAGAAAAACGACACCTGGGTCATGTTCGTTAGGGCATGCAATAGAAAAACGACACCTGGGTCATGTTCGTTAGGGCATGCAATAGAAAAACAACACCTGGGTCATGTTCGTTAGGGCATGCAATAGAAAAACAACACCTGGGTCATGTTCGTTAGGGCATGCAATAGAAAAACAACACCTTGGTCATGTTCGTTAGGGCATGCAATAGAAAAACAACACCTGGGTCATGTTCGTTAGGGCATGCAATAGAAAAACAACACCTGGGTCATGTTCGTTAGGGCATGCAATAGAAAAACAACACCTGGGTCATGTTCGTTAGGGCATGCAATAGAAAAACAACACCTTGGTCATGTTCGTTAGGGCATGCAATAGAAAAACAACACCTGGGTCATGTTCGTTAGGGCATGCAATAGAAAAACAACACCTGGGTCATGTTCGTTAGGGCATGCAATAGAAAAACAACACCTGGGTCATGTTCGTTAGGGCATGCAATAGAAAAACAACACCTGGGTCATGTTCGTTAGGGCATGCAATAGAAAAACGACACCTTGGTCATGTTCGTTAGGGCATGCAATAGAAAAACGACACCTGGGTCATGTTCGTTATGGCATGCAATAGAAAAACGACACCTGGGTCATGTTCGTTAGGGCATGCAATAGAAAAACGACACCTGGGTCATGTTCGTTAGGGCATGCAATAGAAAAACGACACCTGGGTCATGTTCGTTAGGGCATGCAATAGAAAAACGACACCTGGGTCATGTTCGTTAGGGCATGCAATAGAAAAACGACACCTTGGTCATGTTCGTTAGGGCATGCAATAGAAAAACGACACCTTGGTCATGTTCGTTAGGGCATGCAATAGAAAAACGACACCTGGGTCATGTTCGTTAGGGCATGCAATAGAAAAACAACACCTGGGTCATGTTCGTTAGGGCATGCAATAGAAAAACAACACCTGGGTCATGTTCGTTAGGGCATGCAATAGAAAAACAACACCTGGGTCATGTTCGTTAGGGCATGCAATAGAAAAACGACACCTGGGTCATGTTCGTTAGGGCATGCAATAGAAAAACGACACCTGGGTCATGTTCGTTATGGCATGCAATAGAAAAACGACACCTGGGTCATGTTCGTTAGGGCATGCAATAGAAAAACGACACCTGGGTCATGTTCGTTAGGGCATGCAATAGAAAAACGACACCTGGGTCATGTTCGTTATGGCATGCAATAGAAAAACAACACCTGGGTCATGTTCGTTAGGGCATGCAATAGAAAAACAACACCTTGGTCATGTTCGTTAGGGCATGCAATAGAAAAACAACACCTGGGTCATGTTCGTTAGGGCATGCAATAGAAAAACAACACCTGGGTCATGTTCGTTAGGGCATGCAATAGAAAAACAACACCTGGGTCATGTTCGTTAGGGCATGCAATAGAAAAACAACACCTGGGTCATGTTCGTTAGGGCATGCAATAGAAAAACAACACCTGGGTCATGTTCGTTAGGGCATGCAATAGAAAAACAACACCTTGGTCATGTTCGTTAGGGCATGCAATAGAAAAACAACACCTGGGTCATGTTCGTTAGGGCATGCAATAGAAAAACAACACCTGGGTCATGTTCGTTAGGGCATGCAATAGAAAAACAACACCTGGGTCATGTTCGTTAGGGCATGCAATAGAAAAACAACACCTGGGTCATGTTCGTTAGGGCATGCAATAGAAAAACAACACCTGGGTCATGTTCGTTAGGGCATGCAATAGAAAAACGACACCTGGGTCATGTTCGTTAGGGCATGCAATAGAAAAACGACACCTGGGTCATGTTCGTTAGGGCATGCAATAGAAAAACGACACCTGGGTCATGTTCGTTAGGGCATGCAATAGAAAAACGACACCTTGGTCATGTTCGTTAGGGCATGCAATAGAAAAACGACACCTGGGTCATGTTCGTTAGGGCATGCAATAGAAAAACAACACCTGGGTCATGTTCGTTAGGGCATGCAATAGAAAAACAACACCTTGGTCATGTTCGTTAGGGCATGCAATAGAAAAACAACACCTGGGTCATGTTCGTTAGGGCATGCAATAGAAAAACAACACCTGGGTCATGTTCGTTAGGGCATGCAATAGAAAAACAACACCTGGGTCATGTTCGTTAGGGCATGCAATAGAAAAACAACACCTGGGTCATGTTCGTTAGGGCATGCAATAGAAAAACAACACCTGGGTCATGTTCGTTAGGGCATGCAATAGAAAAACAACACCTGGGTCATGTTCGTTAGGGCATGCAATAGAAAAACAACACCTGGGTCATGTTCGTTAGGGCATGCAATAGAAAAACAACACCTGGGTCATGTTCGTTAGGGCATGCAATAGAAAAACAACACCTGGGTCATGTTCGTTATGGCATGCAATAGAAAAACGACACCTGGGTCATGTTCGTTAGGGCATGCAATAGAAAAACAACACCTGGGTCATGTTCGTTAGGGCATGCAATAGAAAAACAACACCTGGGTCATGTTCGTTATGGCATGCAATAGAAAAACAACACCTGGGTCATGTTCGTTAGGGCATGCAATAGAAAAACAACACCTGGGTCATGTTCGTTAGGGCATGCAATAGAAAAACGACACCTTGGTCATGTTCGTTAGGGCATGCAATAGAAAAACGACACCTGGGTCATGTTCGTTAGGGCATGCAATAGAAAAACGACACCTGGGTCATGTTCGTTAGGGCATGCAATAGAAAAACAACACCTGGGTCATGTTCGTTAGGGCATGCAATAGAAAAACAACACCTGGGTCATGTTCGTTATGGCATGCAATAGAAAAACAACACCTGGGTCATGTTCGTTAGGGCATGCAATAGAAAAACAACACCTTGGTCATGTTCGTTAGGGCATGCAATAGAAAAACAACACCTGGGTCATGTTCGTTAGGGCATGCAATAGAAAAACAACACCTGGGTCATGTTCGTTAGGGCATGCAATAGAAAAACAACACCTGGGTCATGTTCGTTAGGGCATGCAATAGAAAAACAACACCTGGGTCATGTTCGTTAGGGCATGCAATAGAAAAACAACACCTGGGTCATGTTCGTTAGGGCATGCAATAGAAAAACAACACCTGGGTCATGTTCGTTAGGGCATGCAATAGAAAAACAACACCTGGGTCATGTTCGTTAGGGCATGCAATAGAAAAACGACACCTGGGTCATGTTCGTTAGGGCATGCAATAGAAAAACAACACCTGGGTCATGTTCGTTAGGGCATGCAATAGAAAAACAACACCTTGGTCATGTTCGTTAGGGCATGCAATAGAAAAACAACACCTGGGTCATGTTCGTTAGGGCATGCAATAGAAAAACAACACCTGGGTCATGTTCGTTAGGGCATGCAATAGAAAAACAACACCTGGGTCATGTTCGTTAGGGCATGCAATAGAAAAACAACACCTGGGTCATGTTCGTTATGGCATGCAATAGAAAAACAACACCTGGGTCATGTTCGTTAGGGCATGCAATAGAAAAACAACACCTTGGTCATGTTCGTTAGGGCATGCAATAGAAAAACAACACCTGGGTCATGTTCGTTAGGGCATGCAATAGAAAAACAACACCTGGGTCATGTTCGTTAGGGCATGCAATAGAAAAACAACACCTGGGTCATGTTCGTTAGGGCATGCAATAGAAAAACAACACCTGGGTCATGTTCGTTAGGGCATGCAATAGAAAAACAACACCTGGGTCATGTTCGTTAGGGCATGCAATAGAAAAACAACACCTGGGTCATGTTCGTTAGGGCATGCAATAGAAAAACAACACCTGGGTCATGTTCGTTATGGCATGCAATAGAAAAACAACACCTGGGTCATGTTCGTTATGGCATGCAATAGAAAATGTTTTTAAAACGAAAATGTTAATGAGGGTTTCAGCAAATCTCTCCTTTTGGTGCCGAATGTACACGACCCGGCATACAGACTGATATGGAAACATGTCCATGCAGCGCAAAGAAGGACCACATCTCGTCCCCTTCATATTTTCATCCTCTACTTTCAACTAAAAGCCTCCAACTCTTAGGCCCTGTTTGAATATTTAGAATGTATCCTTTCCTTCCCTGCATCATTTTGAAGTAATCACAGATCTGAGCGAGTTTGATTGGTGGAGGAGGTAGTGTGGAAACGTTCACTAATCGTCCACGAATCCTCATACAGAACACTGATTACCTCAAATTAGGGAGGAAGGAGGGATTCTTTAAAAAAAAAATTATATTAGAGCAGGGCCTTATTCTCCATCCTCGTACCCTTCCTCCTCCCTCACAGTATTTGATGCTACCCGAGACCACGGTGGGACGCTATGCGTACGTCTATGGGGTCGGGGTGAACGGGAGTGCCCTCTCTCTCTGCCAGCAGTACTACAAGAAGGGCAGCATCGATCCCGCCAATGATACCTTCAACATTGACCCTCATGTTATCGCAGGTACATCGATCTACTTTATTGCATTATGCCAGTGGTCACCAACCCTGGTACTAGAGCTACACAGTGTTTGTGCTTCCCAAATGGCACCCTATGGAGTGGGAATGTGGTGCCATTTGGGACTCAGGTTAAATGTAGTTCTGTTCCAGCATTAAAACGCCTGATTCGGCTTATCATGCTTTTGATGATTAGTTGACTGGTTGAGAGGATGAGTTTTGTGCCAGATTTGAACAAAAGCCTGCACGACTTGTGGCTTTCCAGGGCCACGTTTGATGATTGACCATTGCTTTTATTGCTTTATAAGTTAAGTTATTTCATTTCCTAGCCAAAGAGATGCTAAGCTGCTTATTTCCAGTACCACGTCATCTTTTCAGGAACGATTAATCGTAACTGTATATATTTTTTTATTGACTAAATGTGTGCAAATACTGTATTGTTCCCCAATCATGTGAAAGTAGTAGGAAGCCCCACTTCCTTATATGAGCTGACACTTGGGGCAATACTACTGACTAAAGGGAAAACCCATTGAACAACAGAAATCAACTGGTATTGAAATGGCCCGCCTTTTGACTCTTGACATGATCACCAGAACAGAATAACCATAGATATATAATTACTAGAACAGACATTTATTTCAGTGTAATGGTAATTCTATTTCAGTGTAATTCTATTTCTATAGGGAAAAACATTAACAGCCCCTGAAATGACTAACTTCTCTCTCTGTCCTGTTACTAGATTGTGTGGGGGTTAACCCTCTGTCAGTCCCTCGAGCGCCTTTCGGCAGTGACTACAAGAACTTTACCCTCAAGTTCCACAAGTAAGGCTTCATTTTTCACATCTTTTCAAATGACTTCGGGCTCATGTTTTCTGTCGGTCTACCACTAAGATAGATGGGACATCCATCTTTGTAGTATCTAACTGTTAATTTGCATCGCTCTCACACACATTCAAACTGTTTACACACTACCTATAGCCCTGAGTTATGTTCATTAGACGGAAAACTAACAAAAAAAGGGAGGGTCTACCTGGACTTGTCCAATAGGAAACATACATTTTTGTTTTGTGTTGCAAAATGTTTAAAAACTTTTCTTTGCTTTCACTTTGACACAACCCTGATGTCCCTCTTGTTTTTTTATTTTCACTCTTTGTTGTCTAGACTCATAAACGTGACGATACAGTTCCACCTAAAGGCCATCAACATTCAGACCATCATCAACAACGAGATTCCTGACTGTTACACCTTCTTCATAACGGTGAGTCCCACCCCCCTTCCCTCCCCCACCACTTCCTGCAAATGGTCCTACCCAGTCTGTGGCTCATTGTAACCTGTTTAGTGTGTAGTAGTTGCTGTGGAAACCTTTTCATTGCCTGTATATTATAGGTAAGCTATGACCTGTTTTGTTATAAACTATAAAAAAAAAAGGAATGTCCTTTCACTGTCAACTGCGTTTATTTTCAGCAAACTTAACATGTGTAAATATTTGTATGAACATAAGATTCAACAACTGAGACATAAACGGAACAAGTTCCACAGACATGTGACTAACATAAATTGAATAATGTGTCCCTGAACAAAGGGTGGGGTCAAAATCAAAAGTCAGTATCTGGTGTGGCCACCAGCTGCATAAAGTATTGCAGTGCATCTCCTCTTCATGGACTGCACCAGATTTGCCAGTTCTTGCTGTGAGATGTTACCCCTCTCTTCCACCATGGCACCTGCAAGTTCCCGGACATTTCTGGGGGGAATGGCCCTAGTCCTCACCCTCCGATCCAACAGGTCCCAGACGTGCTCAATGGGATTGAGATCCGGACTCTTCGCTGGCCATGGCAGAACACTGACATTCCTGTCTTGCAGGAAATCACGCACAGAACGAGCAGTATGGCAGAGGGCATTGTCATGCTGGCTGGTCATGTCAGGATGAGCCTGCAGGAAGGGTACCACATGAGGGAGAAGGATGTCTTCCCTGTAACGCACAGCGTTGAGATTGCCTGCAATGACAACAAGCTCAGTCCGATGATGCTGTGACACACCGCCCTAGACCATGACGGACCCTCCACCTCCAAATCGATCCCGCTCCAGAATACAGGCCTCAATCTAACGCTCATTCCTTCGACGATAAACGCGAATCCGACCATCACCCCTGGTGAGACAAAACCGTGACTCGTCAGTGATGAGCACTTTTTGCCAGTCACTTTTTTCCTGTCTGGTCCAGCGACGGTGGGTTTGTGCCCATAGGCGACGTTGTTGCCGGTGGTGTCTGGTGAGGACCTGCCTTACAACAGGCTTACAAGCCCTCAGTCCAGCCTCTCTCAGCCTATTGTGGACAGTCTGAGCACTGATGGAGGAATTGTGCGTTCCTGGTGTAACTCAGGCAGTTGTTGTTGCCATCCTGTACCTGTCCCGCTGGTGTGATGTTCAGATGCACCGATCCTGTGCAGGTGTTGTTACATGTGGTCTGCCACTGCGAGGACGATCAGCTGTCCGTCCTGTCTCCCTGTAGCGCTGTCTTACACGTCTCACAGTACCGACATTGCAATTTATTGCCCTGGCCATATCTGCAGTCCTCATGCCTTGCAGCATGCCTAAGGCACGTTCACGCAGATAATCAGGGACCCTGGGCATCTTTCTTTTGATGTTTTTCAGAGACCGTAGAAAGGCCTCTTTAGTGTCCTAAGTTTTCATAACTGTGACCTTAATTGCCTACCGTCTGTAAGCTGTTAGTGTGTTAACGACCGTTCCACAGGTGCATGTTCATTAATTGTTTACGGGTCATTGAGCAAGCATGGGAAACAGTGTTTAAACCCTTTACAATGAAGATCTGTGAAGTTATTTGGATTTTTACAAATTATCCTTGAAAGACTGGGTCCTGAAAAGCGATGTTTCTTTTTTTGCTGAGTTTATTATCCCTTGAAGAGTCCACCACTTTTTATGTTTAATTGTATTGCCAAAGTTTACAGCAAGTGCTAGTTACCTGTAGGAATGTCTGATCTGTTGCTCTTTCCATCTGATTCTACAGATAGTCCTGGACAACAAGGCTCACAGTGGTAAAGTGAGGATCAGTCTGGAAAACCAGGCTTTTATAAAGGAGTGTAAAGACCCCAGTGTGTCAGGCCACGGTGAGATAGACGTTTTGTTTTTATTAGACATTTATTTCACCAGGGTAATATTAATTAAGCACCAAACGGACTGAAACGTAGGGACTACCTGAACTACATTCGTTGCTAAATATTTTTTGACGGTGTGCCCTAATTATTACGACCCAGAATATGTGTGTGTGTGTGTGTGTGTGTGTGTGTGTGTGTGTGTGTGTGTGTGTGTGTGTGTGTGTGTGTGTGTGTGTGTGTGTGTGTGTGTGTGTGTGTGTGTGCGTGCATCAATACAAAACTACACACAGAATGACCAGACAGAAATTAACCGGTACAACTTCTAACCCCAAACAAACACTATGTAGACACTAAACAATCTCGCCTTTCACCATCTTCATTTGACCTCATAAGACATTACAGAGATGCCTCATAAGAATTTTCACTTAGTCATGCATTGATGTCAACATGAAAGATTTACTTAAGTGGAAGTAAGTATTCGCCCCTCTGCTTCTACTTGATGAAACCACTAACTCCTCTCTTTCCTTCCCTCCCTCTCAGCGGAGAACTACACGCGGGTGACGTTTGACGTGGTGGTGGTGATCGTTTGTATACTGTCCCTGGTGCTGTGTGGCCGCTCCATACTCCGCGGCATCATACTACAGGCCGTAAGTCACTGGGAGGTAGAGGGCAGGAAGAGAGAAAGTGGTGAAAAGGAGGAACATCCAATCTGGTGGTTCTCTATAGCTCAGTTGGTAGACCATGGCTCTTGCAACGCCAGGATAGTGGGTTCGATCCCCGGGACCACTCATAACGTAAAATGTATGCATGCATGACTGTAAGTCACTTTGGATTAAAGCGTTTGCTAAATGGCATATATTATCTGAGAACTGTAGATATATTTGTTTGCTTGTTATAGGGTTGGGGAGTGGGGTGGGAGAAGGAGAGAAAATATATTTTTTTGATGGGAGGTGATTGGCATTCTGTGAAGTGATTCCATTCTTCGAGTAATGTTCTGCAACACAAAATCTGAGAAGGTGTGATAACTCGTCTTCCCAGTAGGGCCACCCAACTCCTCACTGTCTCTCTGTCTCTCTCTCTGTCTCTCTCTGTCTCTCTGTCTCTCTCTCTGTCTCTCTCTCTGTGTCTCTCTCTCTCTCTTTCTTTCTCTGTGTCTCTCTCTCTGTGTAACAGGAGTTTGTCGAGTTCTTCAAGACCAACCTGGGCCGGAAAGTAAGCTGGGACGAAAGGATGGAATTCATCAACGGCTGGTACATCCTGCTCATCATCAGTGACGTCCTCACCGTCATCGGCAGCATCATCAAGATTGGCATCGAATCCAAGGTCAGTAGGGGACTTTTTCCTCTACTGCTCAGAGTAGAATAGAATACCTTTTATTTTTCCCAGAGGAAAATGCTAAAGAATTATTTGAAATCACCACTCAAAATAGTATCTCAGTTTGGGTTATGATAAAGATTGTTGTGCTAAGCTCATGAGGCATTTATGAGTTGAATATCTCTCCATACAGAATTTGTCATCGTATGATGAGTGTGGCATCCTGTTGGGGACCTCCACCTTGTTGGTGTGGGTCGGAGTCATTCGCTACCTCAGCTTCTTCCAGAAGTACAATGTAAGTTGCCTACACACACAGACACACGCACACTAACGATGACAGTGTTTCACCCACTCTCCTGGCTCTCTCCCTCTCAGATCCTGATCGTGACCTTGCGAGCTGCGTTCCCCAACGTGATCCGGTTCTGCAGCTGTGTGGCTGTCATTTACCTGGGCTACTGCTTCTGTGGCTGGATCGTGCTGGGGCCCTATCACGTCAAGGTACAGACAGCCACCATTTTGAAGCACAGACAGACATGCTAACAGGAGAAGGCCAATAACAGAGCGGGTCGGCAAATAGATTGAAAAGGAAAGTGAATCTGGAGGGGGACACCCCATATGGTTCAGTGATGATGCACAATGGTGCATTTTGGGATTTTGCACAATAATGAGGTACTGTGTTATTAACATGTGATTTGTCTATTATTATAATTCAATATTTACTGGCCCTTTATTTAGGGATTTATTTTGTAAAAAAAAAAATTGTGTACTGAATCCTGAAAAATGTTGAACCAATATAGTGAGATGATCATGTTAAGTCACATGGTTGTTTGTAATTTTAACAGTCTCGCTCCCTATTGTATTTAATTCATTAAGCTATATTGCTATGAAATAAAGTTGGGAAAAAAATAGTATTTAGTCAGCGACCAATTGTGCAAGTTCTCCCACTTAGAAAGATGAGAGAGGCCTGTAATTTTCATCATAGGTACACTTCAACTATGACATACCAAATGAGAAGAAAAAAATCCAGAAAATCACATTGTAGGATTTTTTATGAATTTATTTGCAAATTATGGTGGAAAATAAGTATTTGGTCACCTACAAAAAAATCAAGATTTCTGGCTCTCACAGACCTGTAACTTCTTCTTTAAGAGGTTCCTCTGTTCCCCACTTGTTACCTGTATTAATGGCACCTGTTTGAACTTGTTATCAGTATAAAAGACACCTGTCCACAACCTCAAACAGTCACACTCCAAACTCCACTATGGCCAAGACCAAAGAGCTGTCAAAGGACACCAGAAACAAAATTGTAGACCTGCACCAGGCTGGGAAGACTGAATCTGCAATAGGTAAGCAGCTTGGTTTGAAGAAATCAACTGTGGGAGCAATTATTAGGAAATGGAAGACATACAAGACCACTGATAATCTCCCTCGATCTTGGGCTCCACGCAAGAACTCACCCCTTGGGGTCAAAATGATCACAAGAACGGTGAGCAAAAATCCCAGAACCACACAGGGGGACCTAGTGAATGACCTGCAGAGAGCTGGGACCAAAGTAACAAAGCCTACCATCAGTAACGCACTACGCCGCCAGGGACTCAAATCCTGCAGTGCCAGAAGTGTCCCCCTGCTTAAGCCAGTACATGTCCAGGCCTGTCTGAAGTTTGCTAGAGAGCATTTGGATGATCCAGAAGAAGATTGAGAGAATGTCATATGGTCAGATGAAACCAAAATAGAACTTTATGGTAAAAACTCAACTCGTCGTGTTTGGAGGACAAAGAATGCTGAGTTGCATCCCAAGAACACTATACCTACTGTGAAGCATGCAGGGGAAACATGCTTTGGGGCTGTTTTTCTGCAAAGGGACCAGGACGACTGATCCGTGTAAAGGAAAGAATGAATGGGGCCATGTATCGTGAGATTTTGAGTGAAAATCTCCTTCCATCAGCAAGAGCATTGAAGATGAAACGTGGCTGGGTCTTTCAGCATGAAAGGGCAACGAAGGAGTGGCTTCGTAAGAAGCATTTCAAGGTCCTGGAGTGACCTAGCCAGTCTCCAGATCTCAACCCCATAGAAAATCTTTGGAGGGAGTTGAAAGTCCGTGTTGCCCAGCAACAGCCCCAAAACATCACTGCTCTAGAGGAGATCTGCATGGGGGAATGGGCCAAAATACCAGCAACAGTGTGTGAAAACCTTGTGAAGACTTTCAGAAAACATTTGAACTCTGTCATTGCCAACAAAGGGTATATAACAAAGTATTGATAAACTTTTGTTATTGACCAAATACTTATTTTCCGCCATAATTTGCAAATAAATTCATTAAAATACTTTTTTGCCACACTGTACATGAAATGTAATTGAACTGTTTCCCTCTCTCTCGCCCTCCGTCAGTTCCGCTCTCTCTCCATGGTGTCGGAGTGCCTGTTCTCGCTGATCAACGGCGACGACATGTTTGTGACCTTCTCAGAGATGCAGGAGAGCAGCACGCTGGTGTGGGTGTTCAGCCAGGTCTACCTGTACACCTTCATCTCCCTCTTCATCTACATGGTACTGTCGCTCTTCATCGCCCTCATCACCGGCGCCTACGAGACCATCAAGGTAACAACAAAGGGCGACATTTTCGTCAGGCAAAAGAGCACAGATCTGTGTAAATAATACAGTAAAACTCATCATCCACAGTGAGATTTAATTTAAAAATGTTCTTCAGCGATGTGCATTTTCAGAGATCAAGGTACAGCCAAGAGTCATTATAGCCCTTTATCTATGAAGGAAGTTAGAGGTAATTTCTCAATATGACTGGAAGACAATAGTATCTACTAGCATGCTTGCAGTTACCCTGGACTTCCAGTCATTGCTCTAATGCTATTTGGCAATTGCGCTAACTCTAGTTAGCAACTTCCTTCAAACTGCACGCAGAGACATAAAAATGGTATCCACAAGTTCATCTGACTCTAGGGAAGTAGATGAAGGACTTCATTGCCAAAATCCCGAAGTGTCCCTTTAAACAGACTAATCCAAATGAATGTAAAAGATAAGCATTGTATAATTTCTTATTTGCTGCTTGTCTTTTACTTTCATTTGGAGTTGAGGCGTATAGCTGGATTTACACAATACATTTTGTGGGATGTAGATTCATATTTAGAGTTGCCTTCCTCATGAAGAACGTTCATGTTCGCTGCTCATAGCGGTACAAACAGAAGCCAATTCCAAACGACAACACCTAGTGAAAGCCAACCGATCACGGTACACACGGTGGCTGTGTCCCAAATGGCTTCCTATTTCCTAGACAGTGCCCTGGTCAGTGGTAGTGCACTACATAGGGAATAGGGTGCCATTTGAGATAACCCTAAACATGGATGCATGTCTCCTATCCTGTCCCTCCAGCACCAAACCCAGGAGCCCTACCACATTACGGACCTGCACGCCTTCATCGCAGAGTGCACTGACACGCCCAGCTCGGGCATGTACCGGGGCCTCGAGACCTCGCCCTGCTCCTTCTTCTGCTGCTGTGACAGGTGGGTCAGAGGGCACAGGTCAAGCAAGACTGAAGGTAGAAGTCAAAGCCAGGTTCAGAATCCACCCTCCAGCTCCTAACCTCTTCAGTGTTTGCCGATCTGAAGGAGTCAGACGGGTGTAAGTTGATGGTGATGGCTCCAACTAGCCTTGATGGGGATGGATGTTCCCCTGTAGAATGATCAGCAGTAGATGCCACTTCAATGACCAGACAATAACAGATGCATTCACTGTTATCCTTTCTATCACGGTTGAGAGACGTTTATGTTTTTCTACATGTGTATGCGCTATCGTTTTAAGTGCTTGTTTCTTCCCTCAGAACGACAACATACGAGGATGTCCTTTTGGTGAACTGACTGGGTTGTGGTGTCTGGACCTACAGCGCTCTCTGCTGGCCCGGAGCGCTGCACTGCATCCAGATTTTCATTGTCTTTACCATCGAATCTGGGTCAGGCATGAGCCAGGACTATGAGCTGAAAGCCTAGTCTTTTTTGAGTGGATTCATTGACGAGACCACCTGCGTTGTGTGAATGTTATAGGGATGTTGCACAGTAATATACAGCTCAACACCGCATTCCCCACACAGAAAGAGAACAGTGTTTTGCCAAAATTGGGATTTACGCACAATCCATACTTGCTGAGGGCCATAGTGCAATGTCTTGTTAGCACATTTAGCTGCTTTTTAATTGTTTTACATGATTTTTTAGGTGTTCAGTAAGCTGGACAAGAACTGGACAAAGCATGTTTTTTTTTAATATCAGAAGTTCTGGTTATATATGAAGGTTGATGACATTGACATGCGTACTTCATCCTAGGCCAGAGACTGCTCTGGAGTAGCACTTCAACTGTCCCTAAGGAGAGAGCACTAAAGTCCAATTCACATGACTCATGCAAGAACGTCATTGCCCTGTCATGAGGCGCAAGCCCATCAAGAACTGCTGAGAGCAAGGCTGGCTTGGCCACAGCTCTTTGTGGTCACCACCACTGAACTCAGTACAAGTCAATTGAACTTAAACCCTGCACTGCGTCTGGACCCAATGGCTCACTCAATGACCTTAATCTTTGCTCTTTGCTGTACAAATCTCCTGCCAAATAGGCTGTGGTTAGACAGGCAGCCCAATTCGGATCCCCCCCACACTAATTGGCCTTTTGACCTTTCACATCAGATCTTTTTCAGAGTTGATTTGATTGGTAAAAATAAGATCAGAATTGAGCTGCCTATCTAAACGCAGCCGTAGTATTTCAGCGTTTTTAAGACCGATCAATTAAAAAACCAGTACTCACACCCAGGTGCTGGTTCTGGTCTCCAGGAACAATATCCATAGAATTGTTCTATAGTTTTAAGTTGGACACAGAAAGAGATGCAGTGCATCATCTCAATCACACCTACAGTACCAGTGGTTTCAGTAGGTGTTAATCCGATGACGCAGCACACAGGTTAAACGTCAGTGCCGTTGTTGATTTTGTACGTGGCAAGTTCTACACTGTTCACGATGAACAAATGATGCTTTTTATCGCTGCGTGCTGAACACTGCTTCGTCAGAGTTCATTTGAAAAGGGGATCCGTAGTGAAGTAGTCAAGTCTACTCCCGAGTCTCACAAAGACCCGCCATGGCACAACATTCCGGTCGCAATGGAAATATGACTGTCCAATTTTGCCTGACCTGAATGTCACTTCCTTAAATGAGGAAACTACACGATTGGAAAATGGAAAGTTCATCTATTTTTTTTGTGTGTGAATTTTTAAAGGCCTGTGCTCCAGTCATGGACAATATGGATGGAGAACTGCAAATTGTATCCGACTGGTCTAAAGAACAAAGACTGCCTGCGAGTAACGGGGAGAGGATAACGAGCAGGCAGGACAGCTAAACGAGGCCAGGGGGATGGGGGTATTTGCGAGCATTGCAGTAATGCTTGTGGTGTTGACCCAGAAGAATGTTCTTACGTATGTTTCGTTCCCATTCTGTTTTCCGTCTCATAATGATGTCTAGTTTAAAACGAACCAATTGCTTTGTCCTTGTGAAAGTTTAAATTATTTTTAGTTTTTTTTAATGTTGGGTTGTTTATGTATCTAGAGAGAAACGCCTAAGGGGAGCGTGGTCTTCAGGTTCAGGCTCCAGAAAGTGGTCATGCTTTGAGCTTTGTACTCCAATCACCTTTGAAGGAGGAGGAAATAAGTTATAGGCCTGCTTCCATTTCGGTCCCAGCTACTTCTAAAAGCGACCCTTTTGGCGTTGATAGATTCCATAGAACCAAGGTGTAGGCAAAGTTATATGTGAATATAACCTCCCAAATAGGCTAAAAGCAGAGCTTTCACCATATCCGTTCTTTAGGATCTGAGAACACCAAAGGGCTAGAGGCCACGAGAAGTGGCTAGGGGCTGAAATGATACTGGGCCATAGCCTGTCTGTCGGTTAGTGATGAGTCATGTAGCTCTTATTTGAATGGTGATATAGTACATTTAAATTAAATGTATGTTCTTAACTAAGCAGTACACCAACAGGATTTGTTTTTGGCCTTGCGTTTGTATATTGTAGTATTAGACACTTAAGAGGTCCTGTCCGAGCAGTCTGTAGACATTTATACAGTTCATTGTGTAATCTTTTTTTTTTTTAATGTTCATCTTACTTGAACATTGTTTTGAGTATGTTGGATCTCTGTGCCACACTCGGTATGATGCCAAACCACTGATGATTAAATGCCTGTTTGTTCACGTGGCTGGAAATACTTCGGAGAAGGAGAAGGTGGCAATTGCTTTGGGCTGCATCCCGATTCTCCACCCTTCTCCCGAAGTCTGCATTTGCACACATCGATGAATTTAAAAGCAATGGGATTGGTTTAATCATTGGCTAGAGAGAATTTCAACTTGTTAAATCCATGACCGGAAGTGTGCAAGTGCAAATATTTTTTAAAGGGTGAAGAATCAGGACGCAGCCATACTTTGGGTTCTTCACCACTTGATTTTGATCAAACAAAGCTGGTAAAATGATCTGCTTTGTTGATGTTTTGAGTTATATATTGTTTGCATGAAACTCAAGCCCATAGTCAAGCTTACAGTATAAAGTGTGTGAAGAAAAATCATGAGTTTACCTCAGGATGTAATTACCTGAAGTTACCAGAAGGGGGAATAAGGGCTTTTGCACCCCAAAGACTCAGACAATACCATCCTAAAGGAGGATGAATAGACAACCTTACATCCAAGATCTGTTTATTAGGTAGAGAGAGACAATAGGGATCGAATACAAACGAAGACAACATGTATTATAGTACAACAAATACCATAGATACATTTACACAATTCATGTAACATTCAATATGCACAAATTCGTCACAGTCCAAACGGCGATGGTAGATCTCCTTAAATAGAACACTTGTGCCCATATCCTGGTAACACAGGAAGTTGGTGGCACCTTAAAAACCTCTTAAGGAGGTTAAGGAGGCTCCTTTTTTTCAATTTTCGCCTAAAATGACATACCCAAATCTAACTGCCTGTAGCTCAGGCCCTGAAGCAAGGATATGCATATTCTTGTTACCATTTGAAAGGAAACACTTTGAAGTTTGTGGAAATGTGAAAGGAATGTAGGAGAATATAACACAATAGATCTGGTAAATGATGATACAAAGAAAAAAACAACCGTTCTTTAATATTTTTTTTGTACCATCTTTGAAATGCAAGATGAAGACCATAATGTATTATTCCAGCCCAGGTGCAATTTAGATTTTGGCCACTAGATGGCAGCGGTGTATGTGCTAAGTTTTAGACTGATCAGATGAACCATTGCATTGCTGTTCAAGCTGTTGTATCAAGACTGCCCAAATGTGCCTAATTTGTTTATGAATAACTTTTCATGTTCAAAATTGTGCACTCCTCAAACAATAGCATGGAATTATTTCACTGTAATAGATACTGTAAATTTAGAAAGTGCAGTTTAGATTAATTGGGGAGAATGGGCTCGTGGTAATGTCTGGAGCGAAATTACTGGAATGGTAACAAACACATGGTTCCCATGTTTTTGATTCCATTTTCTCCGTTCCGGCCATTATTTTTGGTGCCATTCCATTCGCTCTGTTCCAGACATTTTTATGAGCCGTCCTCCCCTCAGCAGCCTCCACTGCCTGGTAACGTACCTTTCCTAAGCAGCCTTTGGCGGCTGATGCAGCACATCATTCCTTACAGCCCACTTAACCTAATCTCATCATCCATTACGTACTGTTCTGGCTGCCCATCCTTTAGCTGGGTTCTTGGCCCACGCCCATCTCAGTGACACACACTTTGTTTTTGCACTCTAATAGTCTATTGGGTGTGTCCACTGTGTATGTGCACACCACTTGATGCTGGCGTTGGGTTTTTTATTGTTTTTCTTTTTTCCCACACCAAATACAAACACACACACACACAACGACTACATCTCCTCTGCCAGACCCGCATGCTCACACCTTCATCCCTAGTGCCGGCATTATTGTATGCCACTTGGCCTTAAATTGTACCAATTTGTTTGTTCTCAATATTTCAATAATAAATGATTAGATTACTCCCTTGTGTTAATGATGGATTGATTGATTCCCAAGTTTTTAAGTATACGTTTTTTTCAAGATGCGTGATGAGAAGAGAATCGTCCAGCCCATTGGGGATCTCCCTACACCCCCATATTGTTTTTCCATTTAACCTTTATTCATACAAGTTATTTTCATCGAGATATGCCTTTTGCACTAGAGACCTGTAATGACCTGAGGATATGCTTGTGGTTGTTACATGGTGCCCTCAATACATAATGACTACGCTGAGGTAATGGTCTACAATCTAAAGTTTCAATGGGTATGGTGTTTGGTGTCTGTGGCATTGTTATTTCTATAGTATTTCATTTGTCGTTTGATAATGTGTTCCAGTGTGTCAAAGGTGGCCTCACGTTTCCCGACTGCCGAACAACGATGACTGAGAGAAGCTACTGTAGTAAATGGGTGACGCGCTAGGCTTCCATGATATTTTGAGATGAGGTTCCCTCTAACTGTTGTCTTGGTGGACTAAATACTTCGTACCCAGGTCAGAAATTGACCACCATGACCCTTTTCTTCAGCATGAGTATACGTGTGTGTGTGTGCTGGTGTAACAGTAACTTTAGACCATACCCAGGAGCGAACCAGGGACCCTCTGCACACATCAACAACAGTCACCCACGAAGCATCGTTACCCATCGCTCCACAAAAGCCGCGGCCCTTGCAGAGCAAGGAGAAACACTACTTCAAGGTCTCAGAGCAAGTGACGTCACCGATTTGAAACGCTATTTAGCGCGCACCACCGCTAACTAGCTAGCTATTTCACATCCTTTACACTGGTCTGTTTTTCTGTCTGTCTGTATATCTTCCAGTCACTCTCTCTGTCTGTTAGCCTCTCTGTATGTGTGTGGGCTTGCATGGTTGTTTGCTCTGTGCCATGGGCAGCGTATGCAGCTGTACATGGAGCTACATACACAAAGTATGTCCGGGATTGGTGTTGTTTTGGCAGATGGGTGAAACAACAAGACCTCACTGGAAGACTGTGGGCCAGCAAGTCAAATAGGGGGATGAAAGAAACCACTTTGGTTTAACAATTAATCCCTGTTCCATTGCCACAGGCTTTCCCATAGAGACCAATACTGAGCCACACCCTTATAGGACAACATTACAGAGCATTGAGATGGGTGGGCAGAAACAGGAATTAACTGGATTTTGTGGTTTTACTAACAACCCAATTTAGGATCTTAGTTTGTGGCCGAATATACACACACACTATAAAAGCTATGGGGTCAGGGAGAGGCTCTTGGTTCCCCAGTCTCTGCAATTAGCCCTCGACGATAGTAAAGGCGGACAGGCTGCAGATGTAACAATTGCCAGAGCCCTGTGAATAGCTGAGACAGACAGAGGAGTCAGACAAACTGTATGAGTCACCCGCTTCCACACACACTATAATGAGGTGCAGTAAACACACACACACACACACACACATTGTAAGAAAGGCAGTTTGAATGGTGAGGATCCCAATGTCTACATATTTCACATCACTCGTCCAGAGTGAATGCATCATGTCTGTTTCCAGTCTAACCCTCTCCTCTCCTGACACTGTGAGTTGGGACTTTTCTTTGCCCAAAGACTCCTCATTCATTTGTTGTTCTTTGTCGTCTTGCTGTATAACAAACTAGTTGATGTCAGATTTCTTGGCCCGATTCAGTCTCTTTCTGTCAATTTCATAGTCTTTGTATGTTCCCCGTCTTTTCATTGATTCCTATTGTAAAGCCAGCAGCTGCAACTGAGGGAACAGAAGCAAGCTGCCACTCCCATTGTGGGCAGTCAGTGCCATGCAGCAAAGGAGCTGAGGCTCTATGTCTTCATAAGCACCATCAACAAATGCACCTTATTGTCGCTGTCTGATAACTTAATCTCCAGAACATAAACTTTTCAGGAAATTGATAAAATGACCATATTTTCCCATTAACGAACATACAATTATGACATTTCTGAAGCTATTTGGGGTAAATGTTGTTGGCCCTAGAGTTATGAAATGTTCAGAGCACATTGAGTTACTGCTTTGCAAAAACTGAGTTACAAGGTTTTCATCGGACAATGACATTATGCTAATAAATAAGACATAACCAGACCAGGAGTGTGAACGATGCCTTTCTCAGTTGAATAAATGTGCCTATTCTTCATTGATATCAAGAAACTATAAATTGCATTCAAATCGATTTTTTTAACCAACTGAAACTGAAACCTTTACAGACTCTATGTATACATACTTATGTAGCCTAGCCTATTCGTTTGGCCTTGCAGGCATCCAGTGTAGGTCTGCAGTAGTTTAAATATTAGCCATGCAGCTGGATTTTGGAACTTCATACACAGAGAGAATGGATGAGGGATGGGGGCCAGGCACTCTCGCACACAGAAAATAAAAGGAGGGGCAGTGGTTTAGCATATGACATCATCCATAGTTTTTTAAATAAACCTCAGGCCATGGTTCTTCATTGGTTCCTAGCTGAATAAATCGATTTTTTGGGGGGGGGGGGTGGTTCTGCAATTTCACCCTCGCTCGACTATGTGGTAACGCCACTCATTCGATTCCTCTTTCCCGAGAGGTAGCTTCTGCGGTCCCGGGAACGTTACTAAAGAGGGATGCACGCCGTTTGAACAAGTCAATTGAAACTACAGCGTCAGTGCGAAGCTTGCCAGTGAAGGGAGCCAGTTGCACGTTTGATTATTTGTCCTCTACGTTTATAACCTCCGCACCGACATATTTGGTCTGTTTTTGTCCAGCCAGCGAGGAAGTAGCCTTAAAAAAAGGAGTCGCCTACAACAGTACCTGAAATAATTTGTGGGGGGGGAAACGCTGCGAAGCGTGCCTCGACATTCTTACGGTGAGTGGGTATTGATACGATGTAGCTCGAGCCAGCAAACGTCTCGCAATAAGCCATTTCTTGGATACATTGTTGCCGTTTCGGTGCCTTTTATTATGTTCTGCTAATTCATGCTGCTTTCGCGTTAAACGATGTTATCTAAACAAAGCTCACGAAATGACACCGATCAAACGTTCGTTGTTGAAAGCCCATGTTTTCAAACTGGATTTTGATGTGACGTCTACAACGTCGGTGAACTTGTTTTGGGCGGTGGTTTCCTTTCCCTAAAAAAGCCGTGTCAAGGCGCATGAGGTGACTGGACACCCAACTGTATGCGTAGCCTAAGTTCTATGTTCATTTAATCGATTTATTGACTAACCTCGGCACCTAACGTACCCCAATTATAGCCCCAACTCAGACTACCATTGTTCTGAGAATGAGAGGGCCCCAAATGGCTACTGCAAAACCGGGGTTAATTTACCGTTCGTGATTGTGTCCTGAGATTTGGGCTTTGCTGTGTTCTCTGTGGCTCACCAGTAAACTCTGCGATGCAACTGCGTTTTCGAATGGAGAGCAGGTGTGAACGCGATCCCATTATCGATTGCTGGCCCAATCGAAAGAGCATCCTTTACATGTGGCGCTATGAAAGAACATTAGTCTAAAGAATTTCATTGTTGGTTACATTGCTGAATCAATCTCCCATTATACAAACCGCTAACATCCAGCTGAAACTCTGTGAGCACAGTTGATAGGGAAATTGTGATAGGCTGGCAGGCCTATATGCTTCTCTATCACAAGAAGCTTTTTGAGTTACTTTTTACACCAGCAGCACGTCAGTGTGAACGGGAATGTCGGTCTGGCTCGCGCGCGCCTCCAGGTCTGGAGATGTCTGCTAGATTATACTGACTGAGACTGGGCAGCGCTAGAGGGATCGTTCAGAAGCATCAGATGGCAATGTCAGATCCCAGTGATACTGTCATCTGGGTTTTTGGCTCCAAACACATGTTACATAATCTGTAATGGGGCACAGGCCAGCCAATGCTATCCCACCTGCCCCATCTCAATGTCACTGATTGGGTGTCAACAGAAGTTCATCAGATTTCAGAAGTCTATCAAACAGCATCAGTCTGGTCATATCTGCTGTTGTCATCAATTGTTCTGTATAGCATAACATGCCTTTTTATCAGCGATCAAGTGCTTTCTTTCTATCTGAAAACTGTTAATTAAATGTTAAATTGTCATTTGATCTCTTTAAGGAGACATTACTTCCTTTTCAAGACATATGTGCTAATGTGGTGACTGTGGTCTTGTTTTCTGGTTTTGTTGTAGGGGTGTATTATCCGTTTCAGGGTGTCACTGACTGAGAGGTTATGTTGCTGCAGGGGTTTGACAGTGACACCCTCTCGCCCACCCAGAGTGGGGAATGTGTCCCCTCTCAGCAGTGACCTCTCAGGCAACCCTCTCTGAGAGTGAATTATCACTGCAGGGGTGTGAAACCATCTCTCTCACTGATGCCTATGGCCTGAGCTCCTGGCATGTTCACAATACCAGGGGTGTCAAACATATACAGTCCGGGGGGGGGGGTCCAATCTGGCCCACGGGTGTTTTGAAAAAAAAAAAAAAAAATATATATATATATATATATATACTTTGAAATGACTAAAACCAAATCAACTGTCAATTATAATGGACCTACATACAAACAGTTTCTTGAATGTGTCCATCTCATTAATAATCACCTACATGTCAGGGTTCATTGACAATTCCAGAAATGGAGGACAATATTTTGAAATAACAAATTCAGTGCGGCCTGCCGGACCTTGTTGGAGACCAAATGCGGCCCCTGGGGGAAAATGACTTTGACACCCCTGTTTAAGATAATACCACTTATCCTGTATGGTCACCACTTCCTCTGTCCTCCTCCTAAACCTCTGCAGTGTCAGATCCAAATTGACTAGAAGTTGGCAGTCAGTGACTAGAGTCTGGTTTCAATTATGGGCTCTTTTGGCGTAGAGGAACTACGTTACACTACCTCAATAGGGGTGGGGGGATTCAGGGGACACTCCCAACAAATCGTGAGGTGGACATAACAGAACGTTGCAATTAAAAACGTTTGCAGGCAAAATCTTTGCAGTGGTTTTGCAGGTAGTTGACGCAAACTAGCCACTTGCGAAATGCACTCATTAAAAGTAACCTGCGTGATCTCGATCTTCCTAGCGAGTATTTTATTCAGCCAATAAAGTAGTGATGTAGGCAGTGACGCAGTTTGTCTATGCCAAAAAATACCCGTAGTCACTTATTTTGCCTATTGGGTTGACGAGACTACCCTAAGTGCAGGTTTAGGATCAGTATTACCAACCCTAAAATCATCCTTATCGCTGTATTTATTGAAAGAAAACAGACCTTAGATCAGCCTCTGACTCTCGTAGAACTAATGTTCTCTCGATGAGAGTCATGTAACATGATTGGCACCCAACTAGTCTTGGAATGTAAGTGCACTTCAATTGGTTCCTCTCCTGTAGTGTACACATCCTTGTTAGTCAACATGGGGCAGCTGCAGTTGTCTATTTTCGGTAAGACTCTCACAGAAATTCAGGTGGTTGGCATTGCGTTGTATCCGATCGCGTGACCGGACGGCTGATTTTTAAATTGGATACAGCCGTAAAACTCCGCAGGTCAGTATCTGTTATTTTGTTGGGTGCCTTCAACAAATTCCCTTAAATAATAGACTTGGGAGTGTGGGAGTCACTAAGGTGTGCTGCTGACTCCTGGCTTTCTATTTGTAATGGTTGCTAATGCTCCTTTATTTGCTTTGGTTATCGTTGGGGCCATGCGATCGCATCAATGCAACAGCTGCTGAGATGATACCTAATGGATGTCAAGGTCACTGGACTCAAATCCATTTTCTTTGCCCTGCGTAGTGAGCAGATTAAATGGTACCTATAATTACACACACCACACACCTGCTCGCAAGCTATTATCTACCCTATCAACGGCCATAAAATCCCTCAATTTGCAGCATGACAAACGTCACACATCCTGTGAATACAATTACAGTAGGTTTCATCATGCGTTCTCTCACTGGTTTCTATGGTGTCTCAGTAAGTCCGTCCCAAATATAGGGAGAAGGGTGCAATTTGGGACTCGGACACGGTCTCCAGTCTGGAAGGGCTGCTGACGGCTGTCCCATGGGAAGCTGTGGTTGGTTGTGCTGCTGTAGCGCTTGCCACTGTGGTGGTCTGTGCCTTGGGATTCAGCGTTCTCTTTATTAGCCACGAAGCAATGGACACACACTGCTTTTAGACTCTGGCCGCCTGGCATTGTGACATGTGGCTCTGTGCTCTGCTATGATCCAAAGTGTCCAACACATTCAAGAATTTGATTTGGTCAGACCAGACCCGATATACGTTTAGCCATATCTGGTTTGTTTTAATGGTGTGCTTTGGGACAAGGTTTGATTTGTGGTTAGGTGTTGACCCCGAGGTTTGAGGTGTGTGTATCTGCTGGCCCTTGCTGTGTGTGTCGTGGCTGGTTACACACATCCTGTTTTCATCTGGTCTGCCTCACGACCCATGAGTAACCCAGGTCTTGTGTGTTCAGTAATAGAGCCGTGGTGTGTGTGAGCCCAAGTGCATGGCAGCCAGGCAGGTGCGATGGGATCAGTCCATCTGGCCTGAGCTCACCCTGGCTGCTCATAGCCCTGGTAACTGATCTGGCCCTGAGGCAGCAGCAACACCGAGCACAGCTGCTTTCCACTATTGACTTTCTTCCTGATCCCCAGAGAGGAGCGGCCCTGTAGCCATCCCACTGTCAGCCTCCCCATCCCTCCAAAAGCCTGGTGTCCCTGGTCTGTCATGGCTTCTTCTCAATTAGTGTTTCTGTGATTCCCTGCAACCTATCCCCTTGCCTCCTCCGCAAACCCCTCAGACATTCTCCAATGGGTTTTTGAGAAGATGCGAGGAATCAAGGAATTATGCATTTAGAGCCTTGGTGTCCCTGGTCTGGTTGTTCTCGTGGGATTTTGGCCAAAAGCAAGCGTGCCAGCTGCTACCCCTGTCCCCCTGCCTTGGCTGAGCTAATCCGTATGCCCCAGGCCAAAGGGGGCACAGGGGCAGACAATGGGACCTGTCTGTTACCTTTTAATCCTCAGATTACCCACTGACAACCAGCACACACACCTCCCCTCTGCAATCTCCCACCCTGCGGGAACATTCGGCCCTATTCATGCCTTGTCCTGAAGAGACCCCCAGACCAAACCCGGCTCAGTGCTGCTTTGAACCTGGTCCAGTTTTATCCAGACTGTTCTGACTGCCTGCAGGACGTAAGCTAGTGGCTAGGCTAGCCGCGAGTCCATTCCCTCCTCATTCCCCCCAGGCTAAATGACTAGGTAACCCCCATTGTCTTATGATTTCCCTTAACACTAACTTGTTAGGTTAGCCCATCCGCATCTCATTCCCCCGTGGCTAATTGGCTACACTAACTATCCACTTAGCCTGTAGCGTGACTCGCCACAGCCTTATCCTCCTCATCCCGTTATCGAGCGCCTTAACGTCAGTTAGCACATTCTCCAATGCCCCCCCCACCTCCATGGAATTAATTAACCTTAACTTGTGTTTTAAGTACACTGCGCGGTACAGTCGTATCTGACTAGGATCATAACGACCTTCCTTTTGTTTTGTCTGAGTTTACAGCTGACATGGCTCGTTGAGCAGAGCAGCCCAAGTGGAGCCCTTGCTATGGTTACTCACTGACTCGGGCGTGCAGGGAGCTTGTGACAGATGGATAGTAGCAACTAAAGGTTTACTAATGGAGGAAGTCGTTTGGGTCCGGGCCTTAAATTTGACGGAAGCAATCGGGCCTGACTGTCTCGGGCATGGTTAGGGTTCGGGCTTAAAATTCATGCCCGTGCAGGGCTCTAGTAGGGGGTCCCATGTTGTTTTTGATTGTACCCTAAGACATTTAATGCTGGCTGGCTTGGGTAGGGGATCATGTGTGTTTGTTTTTTTATTAGCCATGGAGGGATTTGATAGGTCATTTTTGATATTTGATTTGTCTTTGACATCATCGGTTTTATGCGTCAATTCTGTCTCGAACTGAAATGAGTGCCACCTCTTCAGTGTACTGCCAGATGAGATGCCATGGGCTTTAGTTAGTTAGTTAGTTAGCTAGTTAGCGGGGGCTTTTCAGGTCGGCATGAGCTCGTATTCCCACTGAGTAATTCCATTCCACTCTGAGTCCATTGTGCCAGTGGTTCCGGTTAAACGGAAGGGTAAAGGTCAGCAAGCTATCCTCTATGGGAGCGTTGCTCCTGTTGAGTTGCCTCATAGGAGATCGGCACCCTGCCCTCACCCTCAGGTCGCTGTGAGACGCCTGTCACCATAGGGCGAGCTTGGGAAGGCAGCGGTGCATAGCTCCCCTGGGAGAGCCCACGGTAGTGTGTCGTCCACCATGGCCTGTTTTTGTTACGGAGTGGCTGCGGCTCTGGCTTTTTCAGGATCTTTAGTCTACAGCACTAAAAGCTTCTGTGCGTGTATATATTCCCTACGCGCGGGGAACCGGTTAGGCGACGGGCGACGGAAACAGTCATTGGGGAAATGCTCATGGTGCTCGTTTTAAATGAAGTTGGGTCCACGTCTGCACGATCTACGTAGCAGAACCGGCTATAATGGCATAGTAGTATAAAGTTAGTCAACAGCGCGCGCCACTAGGCAAAATACACAGGTAGGCTATGCTACAGTTTAACACAATCGGCTCTAAAATTAGTTGGCTCCATCATTCCAAACATCACTGTAGGCTACTTCAAAACCACACCTGTATAACTGAAGAAAATCCGAATGCTTATTTGAGATCAAATGGTTACTATAGAATGATGCTGCATGGATGTTTCACTGGTAAAACCTGATGAATTACAGTGTGGTGTTTTTGTCTTACTGTAGTTTTATGCTATTATATTTGGTTCTGTTCGGTAGAATACTGTGTTCCTTGTAATCTTGCAGACACGGATTCAGCTTTGATCTGACTTTATTAAACGAGTGCCATTCCACAGAGTAGCCTGGTTCTCTGCACCGAAAGTAGAGAATATACACACGTATGCAGAAGCTCTGGCTCTTTGAGTGCAGCAGACTAAAGACCCTGGGAAAGTCGGATCGGCAACCACATCCTCTTTTGTTATCAGACGCCAGCAGGAACTGTGAAAGAATGCTAGCGCCTCTCCCTCCCTCACGGTGTCCCAGAATGAATTCTTTGGAGTAGAGCTGTGTTTTTTGTTTTGTGTGTGGTTTCCTGCCTCTTGTGCAGTGCGTGTGTGTGTAAGAATGCAGCAGTTGTGGTTAGTGGTGTGACGTGAACCACCCCCCCCCACCCCCCAGTTGGGTCTGCCGAGGACATCACTCATTCACACACGCCTTGCCACTACCCTTCTTATATCCTGCCAACTAGCCTATATAAAGCCTCGTACAACCACTCGCCCGCTGCAGCCTATGTATAGTATCTTATCATAATCTCATGCTGCACTTTGCACAAGTATGCCCAATGTAATTTAGGCCTATTTAAGGTCCAATGCAGCCATTTAAAAAATAAAAAAATGAACAATAATTAATTTCTGGGTAACAATTAAGTTTAAAAAAAAAAAAAACATATATATTTTTTTTTTAAACAGATGGCTTCTTAGCAAAGAGCTATTGGTCTATTAATTAATTTTCTGATGTTACCAGGCAGGCCCAAACTCCATCCCACCACAACAGGCTGACATTTCAGGCAGTCTTTTCAAGCAGCTCTTACACTTAAACGACATTATCATAATTTTCACAGTATTATTCCAACCTCCGTGTGGAAATATATAAAAACACAGGAAAATCATGTTTTTGACTACACCGGGCCTTTAAATCCATACACATTCAAACATGTTGTCACCCAAGATATATAATGTATTAAATACATATCCAACATGCTGGGCTGGCTTGAAATGTAACCCCTCCAATTAATGGAATAGGAGAATATTGGGGCTTGATCGTACAATTTGCCTCAACTTCAGTCATGTTTCAAATGTCCAATATCTAAGTGTTTAGGGCTAAGCTTAGGCATTAACTCAGAATGGTTTAGGATGGGCTTGACAAATATCAAAAACCACTTTCTATTGCTGGATTCGAACTTGCAACCAGAGGCAGATGCTTACACCCATCCCGGTCCACAACCAAAGCCACCTTGAAGGTAACATCGCTCACTGTTCCACGTCATCTCCCAACGTCCTCGGACATGTCTGGACGTTGAGTACCGACTTGCTAGCGACCTGCCTGGCTTGCCTTTGTTGAGTTTCCAAAACTGAGAGCAGGCAACTCCTAGGTCTACGACAGCAGCAGTGCGTTAGGGAGCGTCTTTCATTTAGTCGAGACTGGCTGAGACAGCCACGCAACTGGGTTGAGAGCCGAGCTGGGCCCATATGCTCAGCAGAGCCTCTCCTGTCATCATGCTGTGAGTAATGACGGTCTTGTGTTGGTGGATTTCATCAGGAGATTGGATCTCTCTGCGTGCCATGTTTTCTGAGTGTTCTGTGGTGATGCAGCGGAACTCTGCAACACTGCCTTTATATGGGCAGACGGAGCAACAGTCTTAAGCTCTCTCTCTCTCTCGCTCTCCACACCCCACACACACTTCACCCCATCCTCCGCTCTTCTACCACCAATCCTAAGAGTTCATTCAACTTCCTCCTCTTACTAAATTTATTGGCTCCCTCTTTGGACAGGCTGGCAGTCTGGGGGGGGGGGGGTTCTGGCTTTCCCTGCTCAACAATTCCCCCCCCCCCCCTCAGTGGATAGCACAGCCTCCTAAATACTTCCTATCTCATGCAGTTGGTAGGTTAATGACTGCCTTGGGTTGTATTCATTAGGCACTCAATGGAAGAAAATGGACTGAAAAGGGGAGAGAACCTGAACTTGACCAATCAGAAGTGCTAGTTTTCGTTTTCCATTGCGAAGCGCTTTGCTACGATGTTCCCTAATGAACACAACCCGTGTGTGTGGATCTGCTTTGGTCAAAATGCGTTGTAACTTCTAGTGAACTTGGTCAGTTGTTGACTAGTGAATGACCCGTTTCCTGTCTGCAGGGAACTGGTCCAATAAAGAAGTTCCATGTTGGAAACCCCCTTCCTTCCCTAATAAACCCCTCCTTCTCCAATACTCTTTTCTCCTTGTAAACTCCTGTCTTTCTAAAGCCTCTCCACTCTCTCTCCCTCATTATCCACCCTCCTTTCCTGTCATACCCTTTATATACACACACACACTGTGAATGGGGCCTGTGTTTCCTCTGGCCAGAGCCCCAGTACTTCGGAGGCATCCACATAGCAAGGCCTCACTCAGACAGCAGTCCATTAATGAATAGCCAGAGACTGAGGCCCCTGTTTTGTCAAACACCCAAATGGTGCTATATAGCTCAGTTACACCATAGTCTCTACCGCCCAGGCCCAGTTGTCTAGCTAGCAGCCACTGTTAAATGCTCAATTGGGTTGTCTCTGTCAGGCACAGGGGGCAGTCAGGGAAGGTTGGTCACAGACACAGGGTTTGCTTTGGCGGTGCAGTCTAAAATGGAGGTCTATTGTCCACAGTCTTGTAGTCAAAGATGATGCAAGTACTCGAGAACAGCACGGTGGAATCAGAAGAATGCACGATGTGGTAGACCTGCTCTCTCACTTACGCACAGTGTATTCTGAACAAAAATATGAACGCAACAATTTAAAAGATTTTTACTGAGTTAGTTTATAGAAGCCAGTCAGTCAATTTGTAATTCATTAGGCCCTAATCTATGGATTTTACATGACTGGGAATACAGGTATGCATCTGTTGGCCACACATACCTTTTAAAAAAAAGAAGGAAGTAGGGGT
Source organism: Oncorhynchus clarkii lewisi (assembly GCF_045791955.1). Lineage (NCBI taxonomy): Eukaryota > Metazoa > Chordata > Actinopteri > Salmoniformes > Salmonidae > Oncorhynchus > Oncorhynchus clarkii. Next base: position 23,969,452 of record NC_092159.1, on the reverse strand, counting down.
GTGAATCAGAACCAGTCGGTATCTGGTGTGACCACCATTTGCCTCATGCAGCGCGACACCTCCCCTTCGCATAGTTGATCAGGCTGTTGATTGTGTCCTGTGGAATGTTGTCCCACACCTCTTCAGTGACTGTGCAAAGTTGCTGGATATTGGCAGGAACTGGAACACGCTGTCGCTCCAAAGCATCCCAAACCAAACTCTGGTAACACCTCTGGTGGAGATTCCTGCATTCAGCATGCCAATTGCACACTCCCTATCAACTGGAGACATCTGTGGCGTTTTGTAAACCAACTGCGCCTTTTAAGTGGCCTTTTATTGTCCCCAGCACAAGGTGCACCTGTGTAATGATCATGCTGTTGAATCAGCTTCTTTATATGCCAACACCTGTCAGGTGGATGGATTATCTTGGCAGAGGAGAAATGCTACATTGTAAACAAATTTGTGCCTAAAATTTGAGAACTTTTAGTGCATATGGGAAACATCTGCAATCTTTTATTTCAGCTCATGAAACATGGGACTAACTCTTCAGTGTATATATTCGTACACACCCTTCCTCTGACAGCTGTTTATAGGCTGCTTCCCTGAGGAGCCTGACAGGCAGAGCTGGAATGTGAACGGGGGTGGCTCGGGTCACCGACAGATGCCCTGGCCCAAGCCCTCCCCTGGCATTCTAGCACATGTACACATGACACTGGGCCTCAATTCCACCATAAAGGTTTGAGGTTACCATTGAAGCACTCATATTTCCCCTCCGCAATCTCCCCGTTCACCTCCCTCTGTGAGCTAGCAGAGAGGAGAATCTATTTATTTATTTATTTTTACCCGTGGTTAAGACTGTTATGACACTACGCCGTCATCAGTAATACCACCCTGCTCCATCCCCTACCCTTCTTGCTCTTTTTTTTCTTTATTTCTGTTCTCCCTGTAGTCAGACTGCATTTCCATCCCACTCTCAACACGGCTAAACCCCCTGCTGTTTGTATTAAAGGGATATCATAAGTGACCCATTTTTGTTGCGCTGCTAAAACATGGCTGGCACTGTGTCGGATGATTGCAGACAAACAGCTGTAATTAAACTGCAAGAAAGACTGCGAGGGGAGAGTTGGATGCGAAGGTGAGACTGAGCCTGAGGGGGGCGACGAGTTTCTTCCGTCCAGACGGCCCACCCCAACAAGCTTACGATGGCAGCGTTAACCCCCACACCCAGAGAGAAAAACGGACAGCTTGCAGAGTTTGTTTGCACGGACACGAGCTAGTCGGTTAATAGCCAGCCACTGTGTTGTCAGACTGTGGCCCGGGAGCAATTTCCAACCGGCTTATGAATTTGCATACTTCCAACACATGGTAATTGTTGCCAAGGGTATTGAGGTAATTGTGATATTAGCTGCAGCGCTAGCTGGAAAGCAAGCATGCTGTGTCCTGAATATGGTATTAGCCCTCTTTTCCTGGTATTTGTTATGCAAATTAATGGAAGGGAGCACAATGGCTCATTATTTAATAAAAATGCATTATGCCTTTATCTATCAGCTGTGCAATTTATTATATATATATATTTTTTTAGGGTGTTCCGCTTTCTAATCAATCCAATTGCAAATCTATGCGAAGCCAGGGATGGAAAGCTGCTCTGAAATTCCCAGAGAATTTGTCATGAGGACATTTTGGTGATGAGTGGTTTTAAGATGCCAAGCAATAGTTTCAAATAGGACAAACTGCAGCTAGCTGCTCTGAAGCAGAGGAGTCTCCAACGCCCTCACTAATCGCCTTGCTACAGTTCAACAAAGCCCTTGATATGCATGTGTAGGGTTTTAGTGATGCCACCTACCACAACACCAGAGGTCGGCTCAGTTCGTGGCAAGGAATGCCATACAGGCTGCACTTTGGTAAGCCCCTGGCATTAGTGGTCAAGTCAGCAGCCCCTGGCATTTGCCCGGACCAGAGATGGGCACAAGTAAAGCCAGGCCAGTGCCCATTCTGCCCACGGCCAAAACATCCCCCTTTTACCCTGCTACTGTCCACCGTACGCGGGTATAGCGGCGGCACGTTAGTCTGACTCCTGCCTGGCCCACTGGCGCTGCCCGCTGGATTTACTTAGCTGGCGGTTGTCCCTGTCTGAGGTGTCCCTCATCCCGCTGTCTCCCCATCGCATCATTACGTCGCTACGTGGGTGTCGGAGCCCACCCAAATGCCTTGTGCAGCGGTAGCACTAGCCGCGTTGTTTGGAACACTGCGTATTGAGTGGACCTTGTGATATTGTGAAGAGACTATGACCAATTTGTTAAGTGTAGTTGAGCCATGGTTCCTCTCCAAATTTAGATTGATTGATAATGTACTAGGTGATTGATTGAGACTCTACTGGCCTATAACTCCTGGGCAATATTCCAGACTTGATTTCGGCCAAGTCATTGATGGCTAATTCTGTTTCACAAAAACATCTCAGGTCATCGAGTTGAACTATGCTATAATATCTATATAGCATTGAAATAATGTAGAGATGTGTAAGAAGAGCTAGCTGCTCTGACGTAGCCCTGCTCGGTTGAGTGCAGGCCGCAAGCTTGGCCCCTCTCCTCGTTGGCCGCCTTTATCCTCCCTGGCGCCCCTCTCGCTCTGTGCTGGAGATGTGTAACAGCAGAGAGGAGGAAACAGCCTGTCTGCCTGCAGTCAGAGCCCGAAGGAGAGGAAAAGAAATCATGAAAAACGGCACCGAAGGCTTTTTGTTTGTCCTCTCTGGTTGAAATAGGGGTCAGACCATTGGTTTAGAGGGAGAGAGATTGGGGGAATTTGAGAGGGGTGCATGTGTTTTGGGGGAGGAGGGGTGTTGGTATTAGTTCTATTGTTCATCTGTTATCAAACCGGCTCAACGAGTTCCACCGGGCCCCCCACAAGCGGTCTGTTTTGTTCATTTGCCTTTCCAATTGACTGGGCTAATGTGCAGTTAGGCCTCACGTGTCGCTCACTAACGGGCCAAGGCCAAAACTGTCTTCTTGATGGAAAGAAATTCGTCTGAACATTTAAGTAGCAAACTGAGGTTTGTGTGGAGAGTTGTGGACAAGGTGTTCCACTCTGGTACGTGTCAACGTTAATAAGTAACTGAATAGAGTTTCTATTGGGCCTTTCGGTTTCTCGATCTGCCCCACTAAATAGCCCCTCTTTAGAAAGTTGCCTTGGTGGAAGTTTCAGTCAAACTATTACCGACGACCTCCGTCAGATGGCTTGTGCATTAGTCTCTCTCGGTCTTTGCTCTCCCAGTCCTTTACTTCTCTCCCTCCCTTGCGCTCCTTCCTCTTCCATCTCTTTCACCCCCCTCTCACTCTTGCGCTCTCTTCCTGCTCTCTTGCCAAGCCTGTTTGTTGAGCTCCGAACACTGATTTCTGCCCGGACCATCTGTTGACTGAGAACAGATCTCATAGCGTATCGAGGGGGTAGAGTAGCGGAAAGAGGAACAAGTGGCTAAGAAAAAATATAGGAGTGAGGGAAGGGGGGGGGGGGAATACTGATAAAAAAAATCAAAATGGTTGGTGCTGGGGTAGAGGGGCAGTTGGACAGGGTGCGCTGCAGGAGTGGGTGGGAGGGCTTGTGATAGGAAAGGAAATTGGAGTAAATTAGAAAAAGCCCCCCCCCCCCCCCCCCCAACATCCATCCACGCTTTCAATTTGTCTTGCACACTATTGTCCATTTGAGGCCTCCCAGAACCAGCGTATGACTTTTCTAAATAATCGTTGGCTGTCATCGTGGTCAGCATCTGGGCTGGCAGCACCGAACAACAGAATCACAAACAAATGGGACATGTGGTCCTGGTTTTCCAGACTCTCTCTCCTGTGGACTGTAAGGAGATTGCATGGCCTTGTGGTCTTTCAGCACTCCATCCACAACACTCTCTCTATATGCTGAAGGACATTTTGTTTTCTGTTATTGCATGGCAAACTTTTTGTAGTACTCTGACAATACCGGTTTTAATCATGGATGTGTCTGTTCTCAGTTCCCGTGATCCTCACATTGTATTGCTATCAGACAGTGTGAGTGATTGTGCAATTTAGAAACAAATCATCATGTTGGCTTCCCTGGCTGCTCTCTTCCTGTTTTTCCAATAGTTTCAAATTCCTCGGCGAGATCATGTGCCTCATGGCATTTCCGTTGGTTTTAATGTTTTTAAAATGATCCTAGTCTACAACTGCATGATTTCATGTGTGGCTATTCTGATAATATACTTCTGCTACCAGTATTTGCAGTTCTATGATAAACTTTTTTTTTTTATCACACCAATTTTAACGTCAACATTTTATGATTCGCTCTTCTCCCCATCCAGATCCTTGAGGTTGTTGAGAGGACGTTGGCTTCATTCCGGGTTCAGTGTGTTTGTGAGCCGCTGGATCCGGTGAGTGAGACCGTTGCCGGGCCTACAAGGGATGAAACCGGATGGGGTTGCCATGGAGCCCACAGAAGCCGTAGGAGCCGAGCCTTCGGCCCAGGGGATGGCCACCGACGAGATGCCTGCCCAGCCAGCTCCTTCAACTTCCCCGTCCTCTCCATCACAGCCTGAAGACAACCAAAACAGCGCAGCACAGCCTGAAAACCCCACAGCACCCCCTGAAAACCCCACAGCACCCCCTGAAAACCCCACAGCACCCCCTGCATCCAAGGAGATCAATGGGGCCAATGGCAAGGCAGCAGCTGACCCCAAACCCAAGGCTAAGACCGTGGGCTTGGCTAAACCACGGCCAGGCACAGCTGGAACCAAGACCGCAACGGGTCCGGCATTGGGACCCGGCACCTCTCGTCCGGGCACGGCCCCAAGCCACATGGCCAATGGATTAAAGTCATCGGCCAGTGACCTGACCAAGAAAGCTGCTTTGGACAAAAAGAGAATCGCCACTATAGCTGGAGCACCGGCTGCAGCCACAAAGAGGTCCGTGGCTTCCACTGTCAGGACCCAAACTAAGGTAGCTGTCCGAGTCCCCAGGTCCACCTCTGCTACCAGGCCAACCAACGCTACATGGACTGCGGCGACGGGGCCTGGCACTCCAACGAGGAGACCTCCAGCTGCTGGGCCCATTAATGGGGCTGGGGCCAGACCCAAAACCACAGGTGAGGAGCCAAAGACTATACACACACATACTGCTGAGTATTTTCTTGTTAACCATGCTTTGGTTAGACACACAGCTTTTGTTTTCCTTTGTCCCATGTTGAGTCTTTAGTCACTGTCCTATGTGTTTTAGAGCTCATACAAACCCACCTGTGCTTGGCTGCAGACACATTTGCTCTCAACTCCTACGACACCAATCCTTCATCCCAGTCCTCTGTCCTCACTCCCACCCCTCATCTTCATTCCACCTTTTTTACTCCCCCATCTCTCTTCATGCACTTTCTCATTCACTCTCCCTCTCCTCTAGCTTCCAGACATGCTGCCCCAAAGCCTCCCAGCACTTCAGCTGCGGCCAAACCCGATAGGACACTGGTTTCCAAGACAACCAGGTAAGGCAGCCTATCCCGTGCCAGCACCACCACCGGGCATGCAAAGTGATTTACCGGGCAGTGCCTTTTGTGACCGGCAAGTGCGGATTTGAATGAACTCAAAAAGGGGGGAGGGGAACCCAGGCACTGTTTATAGTTTAAAAATAACCTCTCCCATCGCATACATAATACAATCACCCAAGATCTGAGGAGCCGCTTCGCACAAAAGACATCACTCGATAAATCGGATCAGTGACCGACTTGTTTTGCGAGGAGCTGAAATGCTGAAATGAGAAATGGCCATCGTGGGTCCTGCCGGTCTGTTATTGGATTAGGTTTCCCACTGTGTCTCAAATGGCACCCTATATTATATATTGCGCTGCTGTTGACCAGAGCATTATGGGTCCTGGTCAAAAGTAGTGCCCTCTATAGGGAATACGGGGCCACTTGGGACACACCCCTAGTCTACTCTGAGTCACACGAACAGAAATATACCTGAGACGGAAGAGCACCATCTCACACTGCCCCAGTCAGCACCACAGTGTTGCTGAATAACATGGGTTATTCCCCCCCCCCCCCCCAGGGCAGGTGTTATTCACTGGGGCTCTTGCCTCTCTCTCACACTCATTGGGATGTTCTAGCACCTCTACGGGTGTGTCTCAATAATTGTAATGGTCTAAAGTGGCAACCTCATCTCTTGATGGAGAGATTAGGTTATTTTAGACTATTGAGATGCACCCACTATACAGTATTATGGCTCCACACCTAATCTCTTGTAGACAGACTATGTAAACATAACTGGTACCGTAGATCTGTTATGAGACAACGAAGTGTGAGATAAAGAGCAGCGTTTGTTCCAGTGCTTTGGCCAAATCAAGATTTCGTAGGTGTTTACATTCTTTGAATTTCGGGAGGGGACATTTGGCCCGTAGACTTGCAAAGAGAGTGGGTGGAGCTCTTTGTTAGACCATGGCTCGAAACCTATCTTCTCCTAATGTGTATGGACCCAGAATTTAATGGAGCGTCTGACCAATTACGCGATTACTCCACACTTAGTTCTCCACAGGACATACTGTTAAGCTCTTAGTTTCAGTTAGATTGCTCTTCTCCCACTTCCTCCCTAATGCGCTGCTTTTATTACATGAGACGCAATGTTGAACTGACTGAAACCAGTTGAATCTGGGAACACACTGCTTTACCACCCCCTCTTTAGTTGGACTAAGGACAAGTAGGGGTTAATATCAGCTGGTGTTTTAACAGGTGTATGTTTTGGACTAAGGACAAGTAGTGGTTAATATCTGCTGGTGTTTTAACAGGTGTATGTGTTGGACTAAGGACAAGTAGGGGTTAATATCAGCTGGTTTTAACAGGTGTCGGACTAAGGACAAGTACGAGTTAATATCAGCTGGTGTTTTAACAGGTGTATGTGTTGGACTTGAAACTGGCACCACTTAAACTTGTTGAGTAGAGCTCTAGTTTAGCCTCGGTTTGGCACTTAATCGCAGCACGTCTTATTAATGCATGTATCCCAGTGTCCCGTGTATCCCAGTGTCCCGTGTATCCCAGTGTCCTTATCCTTTGAATTATGCAGATATGGGATGGTTTCAGCTGCAGGATTGTGGTTACAAGACTTTCCCAGAGGGAATGACACTTGTTTTGGAACGTTGTGACATCAGGCTTTTTTTTTTTCTGTGAGTGATGACTTCAGGCATGTGGGGGGTGGGGGGGGGTGGATGGTGTGATTTGATGGAATTGTTTTAACGACATAGAGAAACGGCAGGTCACTGTGTGTGAACATACAGTGTGTGTTTGACAATAGGAGCAGTGTGTTTGATGACAGGAGAAGCAGGTTGTGTGTGAGAGCATGCTGCTTGTGTTTGACGACAGGAGAAGCAGGTTGTGTGTGAGAGCATGCTGCTTGTGTTTGACGACAGGAGAAGCAGGTTGTGTGTGTGAGAGCATGCTGCTTGTGTTTGACGACTGGAGAAGCAGGTTGTGTGAGAGCATGCTGCTTGTGTTTGACGACAGGAGAAGCAGGTTGTGTGTGAGAGCATGCTGCTTGTGTTTGACGACAGGAGAAGCAGGTTGTGTGTGAGAGCATGCTGCTTGTGTTTGGCGACAGGAGAAGCAGGTTGTGTGTGAGCATGCTGCTTGTGTGTTTGGCGACAGGTGGGGGGGGTGGATGGTGTGATTTGATGGAATTGTTTTAACGACATAGAGAAACGGCAGGTCACTGTGTGTGAACATACAGTGTGTGTTTGACGACAGGAGAAGCAGGTTGTGTGTGAGAGCATGCTGCTTGTGTTTGACGACAGGAGAAGCAGGTTGTGTGAGCATGCTGCTTGTGTTTGACGACTGGAGAAGCAGGTTGTGTGAGAGCATGCTGCTTGTGTTTGACGACAGGAGAAGCAGGTTGTGTGTGAGAGCATGCTGCTTGTGTTTGACGACAGGAGAAGCAGGTTGTGTGTGAGAGCATGCTGCTTGTGTTTGGCGACAGGAGAAGCAGGTTGTGTGTGAGCATGCTGCTTGTGTTTGGCGACGGAGAAGCAGGTTGTGTGTGAGAGCATGCTGCTTGTGTTTGACGACAGGAGAAGCAAGTTGTGTGTGAGAGCATGCTGCTTGTGTTTGACGACAGGAGAAGCAGGTTGTGTGTGAGCATGCTGCTTGTGTTTGACGACAGGAGAAGCAGGTTGTGTGTGAGAGCATGCTGCTTGTGTTTGGCGACAGGAGAAGCAGGTTGTGTGTGAGAGCATGCTGCTTGTGTTTGATGACAGGAGAAGCAGGTTGTGTGTGAGAGCATGCTGCTTGTGTTTGGCGACAGGAGAAGCAGGTTGTGTGTGAGAGCATGCTGCTTGTGTTTGGCGACAGGAGAAGCAGGTTGTGTGTGAGAGCATGCTGCTTGTGTTTGACGACAGGAGAAGCAGGTTGTGTGTGAGAGCATGCTGCTTGTGTTTGACGACAGGAGAAGCAGGTTTTGTGTGAGAGCATGCTGCTTGTGTTTGACGACAGGCGTGGTGGCAGCCAGACTGTCTCTCCATCCATGCTGGGCCCTGTTCCTGCCTCCCTGGGTGAGCCAGGGCTGGTGAACAGGCCTCTCCCAGCCATAGCTGTGACTGCTGCTCTTTTCCATTAGTCATGAGTCTATGAGCAGGGCAGGCGGCACGGGGCTCATATATAAAATTAATAGATGTAACGTGACTGTTCCGTTTCACCACCTGCACAAAAAAAAAAAACGTCAGACGGCCCATAATACAAAACGAGATGAAAGAATGGCCTATAATACGTTGCCATAGTTACACATTGTCAGAGAAATAGGGTTTCCTTAAACTATTCACATTAATTGCCCAAAGGGGTGAAATAAATAGGACTGGATAAGAAGCAGAAAATCTATATATTAGAGGTGAACGGGTCGCAACAAGGGTGTGTGAGATTGGATGGGAGCCTCCGAACATGGTGATTGGCTACAGTTGGCAAAAGCAAGGGGATTGGGTAGTGTGGCGACTGGCAAGGTGAGTTATGGTATTGGATTAAAGGGAAAAGTGCGGTTGTCGACTAAGTTAGCAGATGTGCTGGTACCTTTAGGCGTCGCAGAGCTGTTTGAACATCTGGTCTTGCCTGCCACACTTCTGGCACACACACTGCTGGGGAATGTTCTACCCGAGCTTGTCCAGTAACAAACGCTCCTTTTCTTTCTGTTGCAAAATGTTTTGCTACGGTTTTCCCTACTGAACGTACCCCAGGTGAATGAGTCCACCAATCCCCTAATGCAGTGGTTCCCAAACTTTTTATAGTCCTTGTACCCCTTCAAACATTCAGCCTCCAGCTGCGTACCCCCCTCTAGCACCAGGGTCAGCGCACTCTCAAATGTTGTTTTGCCACCATTGTAAGCTTGCCACACACAATACAATACATTTATTAAACATAAGAATGAGTGAGTTTTTTGTCAACTCGGCTCATGGGAAGTGACAAATAGCTCATATAGGACCAGGGCACTAATAATAATAATTTTGCTCTTTATTTAGCCATCTTACTTAACTTTATTTGTTCATTGAAAATTGTGAATAACTCACCACAGGTTAATGAGAGAGGGTGTGCTTGAAAGGATGCACATAACGCTGCAATGTTGGGTTGTATTGGAGAGAGTCTCAGTCTTAAATCATTTTCCACAGTCTGTCTGTGCCTGTATTTCGTTTTCAAGCTAGTGAGGGCTGGGATTCCACTCTTGCATAGATAGGTACATGGTTGCAAAGGGAATCCGTGTCTTAACAGCGCGATTTGCTAAGGCAAGAAACTCTGCGCACCGCCCTATCCAGAAATCTGGCAGTGGCTTCTGATTAAATTACATTTTCATAGAACCGTTTGTTGCAATTTCATTAAGGCTCTCGTTCAGATATTGGTAACTGGATTGGAGGCAGGGCATGAAAAGGATGATGAATCCAGTTGTTTGTGTCATCCGTTTAAGGGAAAGTACCTGTGTATTTGCGCATCCACTCAGGTGCTTCACTATATCACACTTGACATTGTCTGTAAGCTTTGCACACAAAAAAAATCATACAATGATGGAAAGACCTGTGTGTTGTCCTTGTTAATCAAGACGGAGAAGAACTCCATCTTCGTAGCCTCAATTTTGCTTCGCACATTGAATATAGTTGCGGAGAGTCCCTGTAATCCTAGATTCAGATCATTCAGGTGAGGAAAAAACATCACCCAGATAGGCCAGTTGTGTGAGAAACTCATCATGCAAGTGAAAATGATGGTCCGTAAAGAACTTTAAGCTCGTCTCTCAATTTAAAAAAGTGTCAATACTTTGCCCCTTGATAAGCAGCGCACTTCTGTATGTTGTAAAAGCGTTACATGGTCGCTGTTCATATCATTGCATAGTGCAGAGAATGCACCAGAGTTCAGGGGCCTTGCTTTAACAAAGTTAACCATTTTCACTGTAGTGTCCAAAACGTCTTTCAAGCTGTCAGGCATTCCTTTGGCAGCAAGAGCCTCTCGGTGGATGCTGCAGTGTACCCGGGTGCTGTCGGGAGCAACTGCTTGCTTGTGCGTTACCACCCCACTATGTCTCCCTGTCATGGCTTTTGCGCCATCAGTACAGATACCAACACATCTTGACCACTAAAGGCCATTTGATGTCACAAAGGTGTCCAGTACTTTAAAAATATCCTCATGTTGTCCTGGTTTTCAGTGGTTTGCAGAAGAGGATGTCTTCCTTAATTGACTGACTAAAAATCGTAACGGACAAACACCAGGAGCTGTGCCAGGCCCGCCACATCTGTTGACCCATCCAGCTGTAACGCATATAATTCACTGGCTTGTATGCGAAGCAGGAATGGTTTCAAAACATCTCCTGCCATGTCACTGATGCGTTGTGAAACAGTTTTTTTGATGAAGACATTGTCTGTATAGTTTTTTGGCCTTTCCCCCCCAGCATTGTCCCAGCCATATCTGCGGCAGCAGGAAGAATGAAGTCCTCCACAATAGTATGGGGCTTGCCTGTCCTAGCCACTCAGGAGCTCACCATATAAGACGCTTCTAGCCCCTTTCTTATTAATGGTATCTGTTGCTTTTATACATGTCTTACTACTCGAAAGTCGGCCTAATTCTCGCTCAAACTTATTTTTAAAATTGGCATGTTTTGTTTCTAAATGTCTGAGCAAGAGTGAAGGTTTCAATCGAGTTGTTAGTTATTTTACACATATAACACACTGGCTGAGGAAAGACACTACTTCCAATATAAGTGAACCACCAAATCAATGGATGTCTCATCATATTTGCGTCTCTTTCGATGGCCTGTCCCTGTCTGTTCAGTGTTTTCCCGGGTAAGGGGGCAGTAGCTCTTTGGCTGCATCAGATCCACAACTGTCAGTGTCCATCCTAGTTGGGCTAAGAACACATGTAGAATTACTGATTCTAGCATTGGATGTGCTCGTGGAAGCAGAACAACTTGTGTCGTCGACAGGTGCAGGTGTAGTACTGCTGGTAGTAGCAGTACTACCAGTAGAACTGGTATGTGTCTCTGGACGTGGGCCTTTTTTTGTTGCCATTTATACCGTTTCGAGCAAAAGGCATGAGCAGCAGCTACGTGCGGAGTGTTAGTGGAATTCCCACGAGAGAGTAATGGTTAATGTGATTGGATGTTAATTACAGGTAGCCTAGTCAAATATTTGACATTGTGGTGTTTTTGGGTCATTCTCATGAAACCATTAAAATACCATGGCAGTAATGATTTTAAAAACATAATTTAGTAATAACAAAATATAATAAAGATTTTCTTTACCTTGAACAGAGTAATTTCAACACTGGAATGTATTATTCTTGTATTTAAAATTTCAGCAGAAACTGCATTACCGCACCGTGTCTGTCTGAATTTATGTTGTAATTGAAACAGTTAAATGGATGTTCTACTAGATCTTTTCAAATGACAGAAATTAGTAACTGAATAGTCATGTATAATAATGAAAAAATGAAGTGTCCATGACTGTTTACACACAGAGAATTTTAAATAAAGTTTGATTTTGAATGAAGCAACATGTCTGCTTCAAGATGGCTACCAGTTAAGCAGATCTCTTTATATTTCTCCATTTAAAAGTGAAACATTCTTTTGTCAGACTGCGTACACGACGGTGTTGATTATCATTACCGAGACAGGTAGTTTTCCACATTTTAGAATAACTTTTCTTTGAAAATATAATTCATTAATGTCCAATTATGTACAGTTGAAGTGGGAAGTTTACATACACTTAGGTTGGAAACAATAAAACTTGTTTTTTTCAACCACTCCACAAATTTCTTGTTAACAAACTATAGTTTTGGCAAGTCTTTTAGGACATCAACAAGTCATTTTTCCAACAATAGTGACTTAATCTGTCTGTAAACTATCACAACTCCAGTGGGTCTGAAGTACACTAAGTTGACTGTGCTTTTAAACAGCTTGGAAAATTCCAGAAAATGATGTCATGGCTTTAGAAGCTTCTGATAGGCTAATTGACATAATTTGAGTCAATTGGAGGTGTACCTGTGGATGTATTTCAAGGCCTACCTTCAAACTCAGTGCCTCATTGATTGACATCATGGGAAAATGAAAAGAAACCAACTAAGACTACAGAAAAAAACTTTTAGACCTCCACAAGTCTGGTTCATCCTTGGGAGCAATTTCCAAACGCCTGAAGGTACCACGTTCATCTGTACAAACAATAGTATGCAAGTATAAACACCATGGGACCACGCAGCCGTCATACCGCTCAGGAAGGAGACGCGTTCTGTCTCCTATAGATTAATGTACTTTGGTGCGAAAAGTGCAAATCAATCCCAGAACAACAGCGAAGAACCTTGTGAAGATGCTGGAGAAAACCGGTACAGAAGTATCTATATCCACAGTAAAACGAGTACTATATCGACATGACCTGAAAGGCGGCTCAGCAAGGAAGAAGCCACTTCTCCAAAACTGCCATAAAAAAGCCAGGCTACAGTTTGGGGACAAAGATCGTACTTTTTGGGGAAATGTCCTCTGGTCTGATGAAATAGAACTGTTTGGCCATAATGACCATCGTTATTTTTTGAGGAAAAAGGGGGAGGCTTGCAAGCCAAAGAACACCATCCCAACCGTGAAGCACGGGGGTGGCAGCATGTTGTGAGGGTGCTTTGCTGCAGGAGGGACTGGTGCACTTCACAAAATAGATGGCTTCATGAGGATGGAAAATGATGTGGATACATTGAAGCAACATCTCAAGACATCGGTCAGGAAGTTAAAGCTTTGTCGCAAATGGGTCTTCCAAATGGACAATGAACCCAAGCATACATCCAAAGTTGTGGCAAAATGGCTTAAGGACAACAAAGTCAAGGTATTGGAGTGGCCATCACAAAGCCATGACCTCAAACCCATAGAACATTTGTAGGGAGAACTGAAAAAGCGTGTGCGAGCAAGGAGGCCTACAAACCTGACTGTTACATCAGCTTTGTCAGGAGGAAATGGCCAAAATTCACCCAACTTATTGTGGGAAGCTTGTGGAAGGCTACCCAAAACGTTTGACCCAAGTTGAACAATTTAAAGGCAATGCTACCAAATACTAACTGACTTCTGACCCACAGGGAATGTGATGAAAGAAATAAAAGCGGAAATAAATCATTCTCTACTATTATTCTGACATGTCACATTCTTAAAATAAAGTGGTGATCCTAACTGACCTAAGACAGGGAATTTTTACTAGGATAAAATGTCAGAAGTTGTGAAACTGAGTTTAAATGTATTTTGCCAAGGTGTATGTAAATCTTCCGACTTCAACTGTACATTGAGTAACAATTTGCTTCGTCATCATGTTTTGCTAACAATAGAGCAGGTTCCTCATCCTCCAACACCATTCTTACTTACCGCTGCAATTTAAGGCCAGTTGCTGTAGAGAGAACTTGTGTTTCGATAATGAGTATTTAATCCTACAGACTATATTTTTAAAATATATATAATAAACTATTAATTTAACTATTTACTAATTGTTATTTTTCTTTGTCTTCTTTTTTAATTGCAGACAGTCAGCAAGTGACAAAAAGAAAGCTTTAGCGAAGGCTGACAAAATTTTGAGAAGTTTACATCAACCCAGAACTGCTGGAGGAGGACAGAAGGAAAGAGTGGTTAGGTGTTGGAGAGGTTACAACAAGCGTAATTAGCATATATATTTAATATATATATATATATCTGTGTGTCTATAGGAAATCAATACCCTACAGTGTTAGGATGTCTACACATGCGCACACAGTCAGTAAGCCATTCAGTCCTTTCTATAGGACACACAGTCAGTAAGCCATTCAGTCTCTACTACAGAATGACGTGTCCATAACTGTAGGATATTTCCCATGTTTTGAGACGTGCTCATTTCATGTCATGCTTCCTTTCCATTTCCAGATATCAAAAACGAAAGCAAAATTGTAAAATCAGATCTGACAAAGAAGCAACATGAAAAGAAGAAACATTTTACAGACAAACTGCTAAAAGCTATATTGGACATAACACCAAGCGAGGAAGATGATACACAACATGTTCAAGAAGCAAAATTAAGTTTTCAAAATCTTCAAGAGAACCTCGTGTTAGGGTCGCATCAATTCGAATCTGGTATCAGGATAAATATGACATTGAGTCAACGATTTGTATACTATGTATTTTTTTATTAGCTAAACAATAAGTGGTAAATGCAATTTTCGTATATACGGGCTCTCTGCCCCACCTCGCAGGGCAAAACGGAGAACTGACTTGTTCTTGACAAAGATATTATAAATATACTCTGACAGAAATAGTTCCTGCTTCTGAGCCGGCCTGTCAGAGTAGAGACTGGGTGTGGTTTAGACTCACCCAGCCTATCGTTGATTGTTGGCGCAGAGCTGGTCCCGGCCCCCGGGTGTTCCAGATGATAGATGTAACTGTTGCTGTGAAGAATATCTATGCACTCATGCTCGATACCGTTATCTCGCACCTGGCTCCTGTTATCTAACAAAATACCGTTTGTTCTCGCAACACTACATTCTGAATGTGCCCCCTCCCAACTCATTGCACAGTTCCTGTCTTCATGTTATTCTGTATTTTTCCATTATGAGAAAGGCTCATGGCCCTGAAACTGTTAACGTTGTTTCAAGTCAGCTATGTTGCATAACACATACACACATCCACACAAGCCAACAGCAGATAATATTCAATCACATATATGGTAACGGGCTATAGTGCATAACACAGAATCCTCATAATCCCCAAGAAAACAGACATTCTCACCTCAGCAGGTAAATGTCCCTGCCATCAACTCGACTCCTAAAATAAGAGCGACGTCTCTACAGACACCAGGACCAAGGAAGACATCTACCCCAAAGGAATCACCCCAAAAGAGGAACCGAAGAACACACCATCACAATTGAGGTCAAAGTTGCGCTTCACAGAAGAGAAGCTGTTGAAGAGAACCAAAGAGATGATCAACCTAAAGAAAAGACTGAAAAGACCTGAGATGAGGGTCAAGAGGAAGCAGGTAATTGTCAACATGGAAGGCAGAGAGTTCCAGAAGAGAACTACAAAGAGAGGTCATCCGAGAACATTACCCAATAACAGCCAGAGAAGACTAATGCGCAAACTTGTTAGCCGCTTCCTTCATCAAGCTGACGTCTCCACTGTAACAGACGGGAAATCCAGACACATTCTGTAAAAGGGCCAGATATTCTGAAAGAGCCTAATGGACACTATAGCAAGTCTTCATAGAAGATTTGTCTGAGAAGCCAAGGCACAACCTTTCCGAGGCTCAATTCTTTAAACTTAAACCATTTTGGATTGGCCAGCGAAGAGTCAGACAGAGAAACATGCTTGCAAATGGCATGAAAACTTTGGCTTGAAGATAGAGAAGCTGCACCAGCTTGGGGTCATAGAAACATCATCCCCAAGGGACACTAGGCCAGTGTGTGTAGTGACAATGACATGTTCTGTTTTTGCTTGTTTTTATGTGTTCTCTGTTTTTAGCCCATGTATGGTGTTAAATTGTCAGATGTTTTTAAATTAATGCTCAAAAACACTTCAGACCTGGTTATTAATGCCTAAAAGGGACATTTGTTGACGCAGGTCTTTAAAGATTCCAACCAGTCACTAGCCTGCCTGACAGCTTGATTATCTGGCTGGCCACACGAGGGGGGTGCCATGGCGACGGAGGGGGATTCTAATTCCCTGTGTCTGTATTCTCTCCTTTTCTCTATCTGGAGACGGTGCCCTTGTCCTGTTTTAAGCAGTTTGTTTTTGTCTGCCCATCCCGCCATCTCTCCTCCTTTACTCCTCCCTTCTGTTTATGTACAGTACCAGGAATTTAGCCAGCACCCTCCCGCTGCTCCCCTCCCTCCCCCGTGAGGGCATCTGTCATTTTGGTGGGCCTTAAGACTCCCTCTGAGAATGGGAGGAATCCAGGGTGTTGTATAAGATGGGGTAATGTGTGTTGAGAGCCATCCATATGGGAATGCCATCAAAATGGTCACAGGAATGAAATGGCAGTTACACCTCATGATCTATTAATTAGATGACAATCTATGTAGGTCCGATACCTTTTTGACTTGCAGTCTGACTCAAACATGCATTATAACAGAGTTGTTTACTAACTAAAAGCAGACAATTGACTGTCCACTCTAGCTCTTGTGAAATGCAGTCACACAATGTTCCTGTCCCGACCCCTCTCCCCCCTTTGGGGATGAAACCATGCCGTTTCGGCCACAGGCTTGAGCAGGGCATAGTTACTGTTTAACGCAGATGCCCCCTACACATTATGATAGTATAGTACCCAAGGCCTCTGTAAATGGGCTGTCTCTGGATCAGTTGCTAGAGATTTCCACAGCAGAGGCACTTAATTGAAAACCTAGACAAGCCGATTTAGGTATTTTGTTCTCTGTGGTAACGGGATGTTTCATTGCCACTGGGGCAACACAAGCCCCAGGAATGCCTTCTGTCTCAATAAGCAGCACGAGGGGGCTGTTTTTGGATGGCTCACTAGCCAAGCAGAGCACTGTCCGAGGCAAGGTTCCATTTGCTGGAAGGTGGCCCTGGAGAGAAGAGGGCGAGAGGAGAAACTCTGACAGGGAAGATGGCCATCCCCCAACAGGGATAAAGTATACCTCTGGGGCACCTTCTCTTTTTTTAATAAAAAAAAACAATTTAACTGCAATGTGAATCTGTCGACTTGCGGTGCCAAAGGAGCCTGGCTGTGTCTGACAGTGAAAAGAGGGGGGAGACTCAAATGAAACTGTCCCGGCAACACTTTCGCTCTTACCCAACAAATGTTAGCCTATTGTATCATTGTCATCACATAAAATGTATACATTTTTAATTTCCATTGAATTACTCTTTCAATAGCAGAGGAAGCTGACATTTGTATTGTAGAAAAGGGCTGGAGTGTCGTGCACGATTTAATAGTTTAGAAATGAAGCCTCTTTTTATGGCAAAGCTTTCATAGATTGGCAACATATCGGATACCCCTTCCTGTTGTATCCTTAAACGGCTCTGACTTAGATTACGTGGACAACTACAAATACCTAGGTGTCTGGTTAGACTGAAAACTCTCCTTCCAGACTCACATTAAGCATCTCCAATCCAAAATTAAATCTAGAATCTGCTTCCTATATCGCAACAAAGCATCCTTCCCTCATGATGCCAAACATACCCTCGTAAAACGGACTATCCTACCGATCCTCGACTTCGGTGATGTCCTTTACAAAATAGCCTCCAACACTCTACTCAACAAACTGGATGCAGTCTATCACAGTGCCATCTGTTTTGTCACCAACGCCCCATATACTACCCACCACTGCAACCTGTACACTCTCGTTGGTTGGCCCTCGCTTCATACTCGTCGCCAAACCCACTGGCTACAGGTTATCTACAAGTCTCTGCTAGGTAAAGCCCCGCCTTATCTTAGCTCACTGGTCACCATAGCAGCACCCACTCGTAGCACGCGCTCCAGCAGGTATATTTCACTGGTCACCCCCAAAGTCAATAATTCCTTTGGTCGTCTTCCAGTTCTCTGCTGCCAATGACTGGAACGAACTGCAAAAATCTCTGAAGCTGGAGATTCATATCTCCCTCACTAGCTTTAAGCACCAGCTGTCAGAGCAGCTCACAGATCACTGCACTTGAACATAGCCCATCTGTAAACAGCCCATCTACCTACCTCATCCCCATATTGTATTTATTTATCTTGCTCATTTGCACCCCAGTATCTCTACTTGCACATTCATCTTCTGCACATCTACCATTCCAGTGTTTAATGCTATATTGTAATTACTTCTCCACTATGGCCTATTTATTGCCTTATCTCCCTTAACCTCATTTGCACACAGTGTATAGATTTTTTTGTTTTATTTTTTCTACTGTATTATTGACTGTTTGTTTATTCCATGTGTAACTGTGTTGTATGTGTCGAATTGCTACGCTTTATCTTGGCCAGGTCACAGTTGTAAATGAGAACTTGTTCTCAACTAGCCTACCTGGTTAAATAAAGGTGAAATAAAAAAAACGGCTGTGAATCTATTGCACCACTAGGGCATATCAACCAAGTATTGGCTTTGAATCCCTTGTTGACACTTACCAATTGCTTGTAGCCACAACAAATATACCAAAGCCGTTGAACTAGTGCCACCCAAGCAATTAATACTGTATGGAAAGCAAGTAATACTGTATGGAAAGCAAGTAATACTGTATGGACTCCACTGAGCTTTGACTCGCATCCCTTCTTGACTCCCTCCCTGAGGATCAGGAGGTTCTGAGTTTTTCTGTGAAGACGAGATGGAGGGTCACGTGAGGTTACCGCTGCACGCACAGATGACTGGCCTCGCCTCCCATCTCTCTCTCCTTCCTTTCAGAAGCAATCTCTCGCTCTCCACTCCCCCCCCCCCCCCCCCACCTTAATTGAGTGCTCCTGTCGTTTCGCGTTCCCTACGTGGAACTGACCCAGATGAGAAGTCCAATCTGCGTCCGTGTGCGTTTAGTTCATCTGTCCACTCGCTCCCTCTCTTCCATCATGTTAGTCCTGTCGCTCCCTCTCTCTTCCATCATGTTAGTCCTGTCGCTCCCTCTCTCTTCCATCATGTTAGTCCTGTCGCTCCCTCTCTCTTCCATCATGTTAGTCCACTCGCTCCCTCTCTCTTCCATCATGTTAGTCCACTCGCTCCCTCTCTCTTCCATCATGTTAGTCCACTCGCTCCCTCTTCCTTCCATCATGTTAGTCCACTCGCTCCCTCTTCCTTCCATCATGTTAGTCCTGTCGCTCCCTCTTCCTTCCATCATGTTAGTCCTGTCGCTCCCTCTCTCTTCCATCATGTTAGTCCACTCGCTCCCTCTCTCTTCCATCATGTTAGTCCACTCGCTCCCTCTTCCTTCCATCATGTTAGTCCTGTCGCTCCCTCTCTCTTCCATCATGTTAGTCCTGTCGCTCCCTCTCTCTTCCATCATGTTAGTCCTGTCGCTCCCTCTTCCTTCCATCATGTTAGTCCTGTCGCTCCCTCTTCCTTCCATCATGTTAGTCCACTCGCTCCCTCTCTCTTCCATCATGTTAGTCCACTCGCTCCCTCTTCCTTCCATCATGTTAGTCCACTCGCTCCCTCTTCCTTCCATCATGTTAGTCCACTCGCTCCCTCTCTCTTCCATCATGTTAGTCCTGTCGCTCCCTCTCTCTTCCATCATGTTAGTCCTGTCGCTCCCTCTCTCTTCCATCATGTTAGTCCTGTCGCTCCCTCTTCCTTCCATCATGTTAGTCCACTCGCTCCCTCTCTCTTCCATCATGTTAGTCCACTCGCTCCCTCTTCCTTCCATCATGTTAGTCCACTCGCTCCCTCTCTTCCATCATGTTAGTCCACTCGCTCCCTCTCTTCCATCATGTTAGTCCTGTCGCTCCCTCTCTCTTCCATCATGTTAGTCCTGTCGCTCCCTCTTCCTTCCATCATGTTAGTCCACTCGCTCCCTCTCTCTTCCATCATGTTAGTCCACTCGCTCCCTCTCTCTTCCATCATGTTAGTCCTGTCGCTCCCTCTTCCTTCCATCATGTTAGTCCACTCGCTTTCTCTCTCTTCCATCATGTTAGTCCTGTCGCTCCCTCTCTCTTCCATCATGTTAGTCCACTCGCTCCCTCTCTCTTCCATCATGTTAGTCCACTCGCTCCCTCTCTCTTCCATCATGTTAGTCCACTCGCTCGTTTCGTCACTGTGTACCTGTTTAGTTCCTTTCCTCCCTCGTCTAATGCAGTCTCGTCTAACGCGGCTCACCACCGCCCGTCTTCAACTAATTCCCCATGTCATCTAAAGGCACAGCATGACCTCTTTCCTGTTTTTCCCCCACTGCTCTTTACCATGCAGTCAAGGTCCTGCTCCCTCTGTCCCATCGACCCATTACAGTATAATAATGGTGAAACCTAAAGGCCTTTTGAGTCTCGCAGCCTTTATTTGATCCCGCTAACAAATGGAAACAAATGGTCGTTCCTGTTGGGAGAGGCGATTTGTGGCCAGGCGTGCTCGGCCGGACCACTTCAGGCCCCTCGTACGACCGTAAGTTTTTTGTCGTTGTGAATTAATCTGTGTTGTCGGCTGTGTCCAAACCATGGAGAGCCAATCAAAAGAACAGCGTGACGGATATTGGGGTAATTGACTGAATCGCAACAATGCCATTAAAACGGTCAGTTCCTCTGTTTCCTATCCCTTTTTGTTTTGTTTTAGACGCTGTGTACGTATGAATCTGTTCTGGAGAAATGAGAAGCAAAGCATTGATTTTTGCACGAACACAGTGCTGCCATTGTTTCATTACACCTGGTTCTTCTGTGTGCAGAAACACGCTGGTAGCATGGTGTAGTATATAGCCTTAGGCTAACCATATAAATTGCCCATTTTTAAGCAACTGTTTTCAATGTAGCGCTCTGTAGCACGGGCTACAACTCAACGCACAAGCCTGTCAGTGTGAACGCCTCACACCAGTCTGTACATGTAGATTGCACACACCAGTATCACGCGTGTCCAAGCGTAGCTCTGTAGATGTACGTTACTATTCCCTGCTCCTCTGTTGCATAGCGTAAGGATAATCGGTCAAGTGTGCTCATAAATGCAAGGGCGGGCACACACACACACACTTGACATTCAGTTAGCTCAGCAGTATGCAGGGGGATGGGCACTGCCTTGCTCTGGGAAAAGGCGCTTCTGGATCCTGTGGCTTCTCCACAGCTGTCTGGCACCTGTTAAAGTGACCGAATGGCAGATCTAGGATCAGCTTACCTTCCAAATCCATTACCTCAGCCAGGAGAGGGGTAATTTAGAAACTGACCTCTATTGGACAAGTATATTACCTACTGTTCAGTTTTGTGCCTACTGAACACGAAAACAGGAGTGTTGGGAAGGTTGAGCTCCACTGTTAAGAAGAGGGAGTGTTTTAATGGATCAGTGGCTCATGTCCGCCTCTAACCCTCGATTAGTCTCCTCTCTGTCCTTGGAATAGTACTTCTCTCAACCCTCTTGAGTGCGACCCTCCCCCACATCCTGTTATTTTTCCACAATCACTCTTTCCCACTCCATCATTCCCTGTATCCTTTCCTCTTCCCCCACTAGACTGGGATTAGAAAATGACTAAGCGATGCGTTGCAGGCAGACAATGAATGGGCCTTGTTAATGGTTGTCTGTTAGTTCTTGAAATTGCCTTTATGTAGTGCAGGATGACTCTTGACTCTTCTCGCTTACTGTACGGTGAGCACTGAGCAGGTGAATGACCACTACTGACTTTTTGATCATAGAAAAGTCCCAAGCATATTAGCTGACATTAGGCAGCTGATCGAATGGTACTGAACCAAAGTCCTACACTGAGTGCACAAAACATTAGGTACACATGCTCTTTCCATGAGACTGACCAGGTGAACTCTGCCTTCCATGTTGACAATTACCTGCTTCCTCTTGACCCTCATCTCAGGTCTTTTCAGTCTTTTCTTTAGGTTGATCATCTCTTTGGTTCTCTTCAACAGCTTCTCTTCTGTGAAGCGCAACTTTGACCTCAATTGTGATGGTGTGTTCTTCGGTTCCTCTTTTTGGGTGATTCCTTTGGGGTAGATGTCTTCATTGGTCCTGGTGTCTGTAGAGACGTCGCTCTTCTTTTAGGAGTCGAGTTGATGCCAGGGACATTTACCTGCTGAGGTGAATGTGTGTTCTCTAGGGGAGGCGGTGTCTCCTTGACGGTTTTGAATAACTTCTTCATTTTGCTTCTTGAACATGTTGAAGTGTATCATCTTCCTCGCTTGGTGTTCTGTCCAATACAGCTTTTAACTGGTTTTCTTCTGGAATACCTTTTTGAGTTTTCCCGACACTTTTTTTCTTCATGTTGCTTCTTTTGTCAGATCTTCAGTTGTGATTTTACAATTTTGCTTTTGTTTGTTTGTTTGATATCTGGAAATGGAAAGGAAGCATGACATGAAATGAGCACGTCTCAAAACATGGGAAATATCCTACAGTTATGGACACGTCATTCTGTAGTAGAGACTGAATGGCTTACTGACTGTGTGTCCTATAGAAAGGACTGAATGGCTTACTGACTGTGTGCGCATGTGTAGACTTCCTAACACTGTAGGGTATTGACTTCCTATAGACACTGTATGAGGGCATAGGCTTCCTGTAGACTATATATACTAATTACGCTTGCTGTAACCTCTCCAACACCTAACCTCCCTCTCTCCTTCTGTACTCTTCCAGCAGTTCTGGGATGATGTAAACTTTCTCTCTAAATTTTGTCGCCTTCGCTGAAGCTTTCTTTTTGCCACTTGCTGTCTGTCTGCAATTAAACAGGACATAAAGCAAAATATCAACAATTAGTAAGTCATATTTAAATAGTCTGATTAAATTCTCATTACCCGTAACACAAGTTCTCTCTACCGCAACTGGCCTTAAATTGCAGCGGGAATGGTGTTGCGGAGGATGAGGAACCTTAGCATGTTTTTCTAGAGAAGACATGCTGACTAAGCAAATGTTTACTCAATGTACATAATTAGACATTAATGAAGTATATTTTCATAGATTTCAAATGTTCTAACGTTTTTCTAAATGTGGAAAACTACCTGTAATAATGATCAATACTGTTGTGTATGCAGTCTGACAAAATAATGTTTAACTTTTAACTGGAGAAATGTAAAGAGATCTGCTTAACTGGTAGCCATCTTGAAGGTACTGGCAGATGTGTTGCTTCATTCAAAATCAAAATCGCACTTTCAGTTTTGCTTGAATGCTGCCATCCACGGTTTCTGGTTAGGGTAGGTTTTAATAGTGGGTACAACATCCTATATGCTTCCTGATAAACTCAAGTCACTGTATCAGTATATTTGTCTATTATTCTTGGAAGGTACCCAGAACAGATCCCAGTCCGCGTGATCAAAACAATCTTGAAGCATGGATTCCAATTGGTCAGACCAGCATTGAGTAGTCCTTAGCACGGGTACTTCCTGTTTGAGTTTCTGCCTATAGGAATGGAGTCGTGGTCAGATTTGCCAAAAGGAGGGTGTGGTAGGCATCCCGGAAGTTGGTTGAGTGTTTTTAGCAGTGCAAGTACTACAGCTGATATGTTTATCGAACTTCAGCAGCCTTTTACTCAAATGTACTTTAAAATCCCAGCTACAATAAATGCGGCCTCAGGAAATGTGGTTTCCAGTTTGCATAAAGTCTATTGAAGTTCATTGAGGGCCGTCGTGGTATCTGCTTGAGGGAGGATATACACGGCTGTGACTACAACTGAAGAAAATTCTCTCGGGAGATAATACGGTCGGCATTTGATTGATGTATTCTAGGTCTGGTGAACCAAAGGACTTGAGTTCCTGTATGTTATCACACTTACACCATGAGTCTTTAATCATGACACACACACCCCCGCCCTTCATCCCGGAGAGATAGGTATTCCTGTCTGCGGGATGAACTGAGAACCCAACTGGCTGGACCGACTCGGACAGTATGTTCTAAGGGATGCCATGTTTCCGTGAAACAGAGTGTTAGTCCCTGATGTCTCTCTGGAAAGACACCCTCGCCCTGAGCTCGTCAACTTTATTATCCAGAGACTGAACATTAGAGTACTATACTCAGTAGTGGTGGGTGGTGTGCCTGCCTCCTAAGTCAGACTAGAAGACCTCTCCAGGTATCTCTCTTCCGCCGGTGTTGTTTTGGGTCGGCCTCTGGAATCAGTTTCGCTTCGGGTAAGTCGTATTCCTGGTCGTAGTGCAGGTGCGTTACCTCCGCTCTGATATCCAATAGTTCTTCACGACTATGTAAGACACATTTTTCTGGGCTAACAATGTAAGAAATAATACATAAACAAAATACTGCAAAGTTTTCTAGGAGCTAGGCAGCCCTCTGTCGGTGTTATTTTATCATTTTAATATTTAAAAAAATTACCTAATTTAACTAGGCAAGTCAGAACAAATTCTTATTTACAATGACGTCCTACCCCGGCCAAACCCTAACCTGAATGACGCTGGGCTGATTGTGCGCTGAACTATGGGATTACCAATCACGACCGGTTGTGATTCAGCCTGGAATCGAACCAGCGTCTGCAGTGATGCCTCTAGCACTGAGATGCAGTGCCTTAGACCGCTGCGCCACTCGGGAGCCTGTCATTGCGTCCTCTTGGTCAGGTTACTGTAGATGTGAATGTGTTCTCCATAACTTACCTGGTTAAATAAATAAAGTGTGGTGTTCCCCAGGCCTGCCGCTGGTCACACTGGATTGTTAATGGGCACATCCAAGCCAGCCGCGGCCGGCTCCAGCAGACCTGCAGCTTCCAGAGTCGGTACCACAGCCCCTACTACTGGCAGGACTACCACAGTGCAGGCACCGAAACCTACAGGCCCTGCCAAGAAAGGTGCACATGCCTTACAGGTTTTGTACCATGAATGAAACCCACTTGATTCTATTTGTATTGGTCTTGTGAGCATCAAGTTGATTTTGAGATGCATACAGGTGAAGGTACCATTTTTAGATTTTTAGTTGATGAGATAAGCATGTTATAAATTATTTGGTCTCTGTTACAGATGTCAGCAGACCAGCAACCACTACCGCAGCCAGAAAGCCGGTAACATCCACCACTACCAAAACGACCAAACCTGACCCCCCTAAAGCGACTGCAGCCTCCAGACCCGAGCCCGCCTCCAAAAGGCCCCATCCCACCAAGGCGGCAGACACCAAGCCAGCCCGCCCTACATCACAGGACCCCAAGCCCCTGCCCACACGTAAAGCCCCTCCCACCACACGGCCCCCTGCCACACGACAGCCCCAGGGTAAGACCCCCCCTGCCTCCCCCAGCAACAAGCCTGTGGGCAGCACCGCCCCCCAGTTGGTCAAACGAGCCTCTAAACCAACCCAGTCTGTCCTGCCCTTCACTGCCAGACCTGGAGCTCCCAAGTCTGCAGCAGCAGTGGCTGCCACAGCAGCAGCTGCCGTGGCAACAGTCACCATGATAGCCACAGCAGAGCCAGAAGTGGCAGCTTCAGAAGTCCCAGCACCAGTGTCTGCATCTTTGCCAGCAGTGGCCCTAGAGTCCAGAGAAGAGGTTTCATCCCCAACTCCTCAGGATACTACTTCTCCATCTCTACCACAGAGCCCACTCAGGCTGGCTCCTGCTCCACCACAGGACTCACTAGTCACTGTTGCCCAGGAGGAGAGGTCTGAACAACCAGAGACTGTCCCAGCAGCCCCGCCACAGCCAGCACCAGACCAGACCTTACACCAGGACATCCCCGCAGCAGTGGCTAGGGCTACACCCAGCCCTCTGGATTCCTCAGAGAAAGCCCAGCTCAACATGGATGAAGAAGAGGACGAGGAGAGGGAGGGCAGCCAGCGGGTGTCTGTGTCAGAAATGAGCGGCTCCCAGCCCACGGAAGAGTCCAGGCCGGGCTCAGCCGGCCCTGCGGGTTCAGGGTGGTGTGCAGGCGGCGCCCTGCTATCGGAGCTGGACTCTGAGGTGAGCTGCAGCCAGCAGGGGGCGTCGGAGCTGAGCGCCCCGGGCGTCCTGGAGGGCACAGAGAGTATGGATGACCTAGGAGACGCCAGTCTGAAGGGTGCCATCGACATGGAGGGTATGTCTGCCTCGGCCGGCTCGCCTGACTTTGAGAAGGTGCCCGACATCCCGACCAATGATTTTGATGACGACGATGAAGACGGAGACCGGGTGTGCGACATGGAGGTGGGTTCGGAATGGGCGGATGACCCGAGAAGAGCGAGGCGTGATGAGGATGACGATGTGGAGATGGCCAGTGAAGGGGTGACTGAGAGCGGGCTAGAAAGCTACGGGAATGCAGACGAGGATGACTTTGCAGAGGATGAGAGACTGGACAACCTGAACCAAGCCCTGCCTGCCCTGGCCGCCCAGTGGGACCAACCCAACCCCAACTCCTTTTGTGACCCCTGGGCCCAGCCGCACCCCCAGGCTGCCTCAGCCTCCCCCCTGCAGACTCCTACCAGCCCCTCAGACCCCTGGCAGGCTGATATGGAGACACCCACCCAGTACTCCACTCAACCCTGGCTGCAGCTGGCTGCCACACCATTTGTTCCAGCCCTGCATGAGTCCTCACACCAGCCTGCCACTGCATCTCCACTTGAGAAAGAGACCCTAGCCCAATTGCACTCCCTGTCCCCCATAGCTGCCTCCGGCCGCGGCATGTCACACTCCAGCACCCTAAGCGCTACGGAGCTGGCTGTCCACTGCAACAGCGAGACAAGCACCAGCACCCCAGAGGAGCTCTGTGACTACAACAGCAGCTCCGGGGTGGAGTCCCGCTCTGAGGGGGGGAAGCTCCACACCCTGCCTGCCGCCCTGGCCCCCATGCGCTCCCTCCAGCCTGAATTGGAGGACCAGGACCTGGGCATCCACCTGGAGAGAGAGGACTGGGAGGTGTCAGAGACCCTGCCAGCCAACGAGGTCCCAGGGGACCCCGCCACAGCACCCACGTCCAACCCCTCGTCCTCCTCTACCACGGAGGATGAGGCCAGCGACACGGAGGGCGAGGCCCAGCTGGATGAGCTGGGCCAGGGCATCCACAACGCCACCTTCGACTGCAAGCCCGGCGCCCAGCGCTGCCTGTCTGCCCTGGAGGAAGGGGAGGAGACCAGTGGAGGCGCAGAAGAGGGTGGCGACACCCCCCAGTCTGCCAACTCGGTGGCATCCTACGCTTATGACATGACGGCGTCCAACTCCAGTAACCACTCCACTGCTGAGAGCTGCGCCAAGAGCCCCGGCATCTTCTCCCTGGAGGAGCTGCCTGAGGAGGCCAAGGAGCTGGAGCTGACCCTGCCGCCGCCCCAGCAACAGGCCGCCTCGGCAGACTCCCTCCTCGTCTCCAACCCAGAGGAGCAGCAGTACATGTTGTGTGGGACGCTTGAGACAGAGCTAGGGGACACGGGGGATCTGAAACCCCTGGACCCCGCGCTGTTCGTGGCCCCCCAGCAGCCCGGGGAGGGCCCCCGTGTCACCCAACCGCCCTATTACTCCACTGTCTGTGAAAACACTGAGAACTCTCTCACAGGTAATGTATAGTCCCCCCCTACTTCCCTACATACCCAGTAACACACCTTTTACCCACCCCTCCCCAAAGCCCTCTGCTGTTTTAGTCATCATCATTTTGTCCCCAACCTCTAACTGGGGTGGATATGATCAAAATGTTAATTTAAAAAAACCGAGCAAAAATAGGGAAGGGAAGTAATAAAGACTTTAAATACAGCAGTGCCACTTCCCTCGTATGATATTACCTTATGAGTATATGGCTTAACTCCTGTATGTGCAATAGCTACAACTATTACTATTAGAATGTGTGTTTTTCTTTTCTTTTTAATTAACAGATCTGAAACATGAACTGGCATGGTTTGATTTGCATTGACTGGGCTGTTGTGACGCAGCTCTTAAGAACAACCAAGAAGAAACATATAACATAACAAAAGCAAATGTGGAATGAAATGTTCAACTTTGTATTTATCCGATATACTTTTTACTGAACAAGAAAATGCTGATGAATGTTGATTGTATTGTCTTGCCGTTTTCCATCATGAAGAAACAGACATCTGTCCTCATCCGCCTTCCCCTAAGCACTCCCCCTTTCCTTCTGCACTTTAAGGTTAGACTGCCCCTCCCCCCTCTTTCTTACATTTGTCCTTTTTGGAGTATTTACCATTACCAAGCTTTAAATAAAGATGAGATATTTAACGTGACTCCTCTCTCCCGGACAGTTTTATTCAAGTGGGGATTGGGGAGTTGGATGGCACATATTGTATCACATATGTTAAGCCCTAGAACATGGGAGTCGAGGTTGTGTCAACCTTATGTGGGAGACCATTACATACCCGTGGGGCCATGTGGATTCAAAAGCACTAAGTCTCCCCGCAAGGAAGCATTCATACCTACATACCTATAAACATACATACACTCCTCACTCTACTCCCACCATCCCAGAATAGGGCTCAACGGAGACATTATGGAGTATGTCTATCAAACTCCCACCACCTCTCAGCTGCTCCTCTTCCGCACTGTGACCCCCCCCCCCCCCCCCCCCCCCCATATGTAAGACCTGGTGGAGTGACCCTTCCTTGCCCCGCTGGATTCCTCCATCGCCAAACGAACTGAGAAACAACGTCGAGAAGGTTCGCCATCATCCGAAACAGAAGAGCACACCCACCAGTGTTTTCTTTTCCTCTAGTAATGTGTGTTTTGCCTTTTATGTTTCCGTTCTGCCCGTCCTCTACATTGTTTGAGATCTCTCTGTTATATCTACAAATGCATGTCCACCGCGCACCATTTTTAACCGCACTGTTAAACTACTTTACCCTTGGGACGCCTTGTTTGCATGTCACTGACTGACACTCATTGGCTTTGGTTTGGTTTGAGGGCATGGTCCGAAATGGCACCCTGTTCCCTAAATAATGCCCTGGTCAAAAGTAGTGTACTATATAGGCGACATGGTGGCATTTCAGACGCAGTCCAGTTCACATGAGGTGGTGCTGCTGTCTATATACTGATGCATGGTGAACGGTCTTGGCTTGCATGTTTCACTTACTCACCAGCTCCCGACGGGGACTGAAGGAAACTGTTGGTTGTTCACAAGTGTTTCTTTTAATTTCACAAGACTATAGTTGGTAGTTACTGCATATACGGGAAGTTGGGCTGCTTTATTGCACACCAACAAAAAAAATATTATCGGCATATTTTGTTTTGGGAAGTCACATTTTGAAAAGGTTCATGAAAATGGTTTGCGAAATTTGCTCTCTGCTTTAACTTCCCCAGCCAGTGGCTCCTCCCACCTCTCCCTGCTGTCGTCATGTCTCCTGTTCTCCCGGTGTTTCACTTCACCCCTGTCCCCACCTCTTTTTAACCCGCTTTGCTTTTCAGGCTGTCAATGTTGCACACTTTTGCCCACGATATCATTGTGAGTGAGGAGGTAGTTCCTGGGTTCAGTAGTCATATGTTGACACACTTAGGCTATCCTAAACCATTAGGCCCAGCTACAATTGTCAATTTAGCGTTCAAACAGCCCCGGTGCCAGAAATGTATGAAAAACTGCCAAAATAATGGAAACACTTGAGTGAATGAGGATTGCGAAGTATATTAAAGCAGGTGCTTACACACAGGTGTGGTTCCGGAGTTAATTAAACAATTTAACATCCCACCATGCTTAGGCCATGTATAAATAATGAGTTGGCCATTATTTTGGCTACCATGGCTATGCCCCCATAGGATGACAATGTCCCCCCACAGGGCATGAGTGTTCACTGAATGGTTTGATGAACATGTCAACCATATGCCATGGCCGTCTCAGTCACCAAGATCTCAACCCTGTTGGAACACCATATGGGCGATTTTTGGAGCAGCGCCTGTGATTTTCCCACTGCCTTAAAGGAAAATGTAATTTCTGGTGGAAGAATGGTGTTGCATTCCTCCCATTAGAGTTCCAGACACTTGTAGAATCTATGCCAAGGTGCATTGAAGCTGTTCTGGCTCGTGGTGCCCACCCCTATTAAGACACTTTATGTTGGTGTTTCCTTTATTTTGGCAGTTACCCGTACACTATAATAGTTGTAAGTTGCCTGTGATGATACACAATACATCACTTTTCAAGCCACAAACACGCAAATTACAATCTCTCGACGCTAGATATTTAATGTGTAGATCACCAGAACACTACATCACTCAGTCTTAAACTCCTCTCACTAACATCTCCTTGGTACACTCAATACCCACAGTCTCTGTTCTCTGCTCTCACCCACAATGCACTGCTCCCTCATTTGTCTCTCTCTTTCTAACGCACGCTTCCCACTGGGTGTGATCTCCAATTTTTCCTCCCCAGGGCTCAACGTGCTCCCCCAGCCACACTGCCGCCGCGACCACCACCCCAACCCCCACTGTGACCTCTTGACCCCACCCAGGCTGACCTGTGCTGACCTGCCCCCCCGGAGCCCTCGCCTGCAGGCCAGCCCCCAGCTCCGTAGACTGGAACGGCACCAGCAACAACTACTAGAACTGCAGCAACGCAGAGAACAGCAGGGAAAACCCAAAGAAGAAGAGGCGAGGAAGAAGAGCGAGAAGGAGATGAAGAAAAAGGAGGCGGAGCAGCAGCAGGAGGAGGAGGAGAAGCTGAGGAGGGAGGAGCTGAAGCAGAGGCAGCAGATCATGCGGTGGCAGCAGGAGCTGGAGGAGCAGGCACAGCAGACGTCACCACAACAACAGCCCCAGAAAGGTCAGGCAACAGTGCTGCTTTCGCCTTCCTCTGGTCTCCATACCATTTATGAAGCCCTGGAGAGTGATGAAGAGGGGAAGCAGATTGAGGTTAATGTCCATCTCGAACAATGCGAAGAAGCCCCGCTGGAGAACGAGGTTGACAGTAACCATGACCGTCGAGAGGTGTTGGATGAGGACGGAGCTGATAGCAACTCCACCTCCACTCTCAGTCCCTCTCCAGACTCCCCCGAGCAGGAAGAGTCCCGGGACGCCTCCCCACCCTCCGTCTCCCCAGAATGCCCCCCTCCCCTGGACCTGGACTGGGGGAAGAAAGTTGACATTGTCCAGCAGCTGATCAACCAGACCTTGCTGCTGACGGGCGATGGCTGCTCCTCCCTGCTCCTGCTGCCCGGAGGCACCTTGAGCCCCCTGGAGGCCAGCCTGTGGCCCAAACTGCTGCCCCCCCTTACCCCTCCCTCAGCCACAGTCACGTCGGTCAGCAGCTTCTCCCCGGAGGCCCCTGGCCAGTCCCCCCAGGGTGAGTGGACAGTGGTGGAGCTGGAGACACACCACTGAGGGATGTAGAGATGTGTGTTTCACCATTTAATGGTTGCACACACTGTTGTAACAACACCTCTTTTACCTTTCCTTGCCATTCATCATTGCAAATACAACACTACTGTTTGATACACTGAACTAACACCACTGTATTTTCAAACATGATACCTTTCGATTGGGGGGCAAAGGACACTGACAACATGGTTATGTCAATCACAGACTGACTCACACTGTAATTTTACACCTCTCTCTCATGCTAAAACTATGTTAGGTTACATACCAGCAGCCCCAGAGGGCTACTACCTTGATTAGACTGGTTGACTGAAGCTTCTGGGCTAGCTATTTGGGTAGAATAGTGACTACTTGTTAGCCATTGTCAATTTTACTGAAGCTAAAACTACTGGATTTTAACATTTATTTAACTAGGCAAGTCAGTTAAGAACTAATTCTTATTTAGGAACGGGGGGGGGGGGGGGGGGGGGGGTTTAACTGCCTTGTTCAGGGGCAGAACGACAGATTTACCTTGTCAGCTCAGGGATTCGATCTTGCAACCTTTCGGTTACTAGTCCAATGCTCTAACCACTAGGCTACCTGGCGCCCCAGGTACACACACACACACACACACACACACACACACACACACACACACACACACACACACACACACACACACACACACACACACACACACACACACACACACACACACACACACACACACACACACACACACACACACACACACACACACACACACACACACACACACACACACACACACACACACACACACACACACACACACACACACACACACACACACACACACACACACACACACACACACACACACACACACACAGTTTTGATGTGGTGGGGGGGGGGGGGGGGTCCTAGGTGGTTCAGTTCACACTGAAGATGTTGAACTACTGACTTGGTTTATGATTATTGGTCTGAATTACTGATGACAAACTGCACTTGACTAGACCAGTATCCTATAATGATCACTCGATGCCTGCTTAGCTTTGTGCTTCAAAACTGTTTGATTTACTATAGAGCAGCAAATCATAGAAATAGAATCCCTAGAACAGTCACAGGATCCCCATTCCAATTGCCGAGGGCCTTTATCCTTTCTAGGGATACTATTTCTATGGGCCAAGTTCCTGCGTTTCTCTGATGTCAAACCAGAGGCCTTCCACCAGCTGAGGTAAAACACTGGTTGGCCGTATCTGTTAGAGTCAATAAATAACCTTACTCTATGATGAATTCCACCATTTCAGGGTGGTATTTCACTAAGCAGGATCTATTTTGTGATACAACTTCGTGAAATACACCTGGGTGCTAATGAAATGAGGGACTGTTTCTGTTGCATGCTACTGCTGACTCCGATGAAGGCCACCGGAAATATTGGTTTATTGTCTTTTTTTTCAGAAGCACTCTCACGTTTTTGTTCTGAAGACTTGGCCCCATATCCTGGGTGGTTTTCCTCATGTTTGGGCTTGTTTCTGTGGTTACGGATGATGACATAATGGGGGTGGGAGTGGTCATGACATTGATATGAGGTAATGGAGAAATGAATAGGTAATTGAACAGGGTCAGAGTGTAAGAAAACAGTCTTTGAGTAGATTTCTCTGGGGATATAACCGGTTCTTCTGTGAGACTGTTGGGTCCTAGCCTGGTCCCAGATCTGTTTGTGCTGACCATCTGCCCAACTCCTATGGTAGTTTGGTGTGATGAAGACCATGGGCGTTGGGCAGATGGTCAGCACCAACAGATTGCCAAGACGACACAAACCGATTTGGGACCAGTCATGGGTTTTGCTGGTTAATATTGGGGTTAGTCATGAACTATATTTGAAGGATGGTGGTACAGAGTTAACCTTGTGGATGTGTACATGTATTTGTGCGTGTCTGGGTGGAAAGGTACTGCATGTGAAGAAAACAATTTGCCTTACCTCAGTGGATTGTGAATATAGTAAATGAGCATGTCCATCAAGCCTATAATATGGATTCATAGAGCGTTTGAAAATGGATTTATTGCGCCATGTACCTTCAGTTTGAAACCTGATCTGACATGAGTCAAACACGGATTTTGTCATTGTGGTTGAACTTTGAGCCCTAAGGAGAGAGTCCACTGTGTGGGGCAACGATCCTGGATGGACAGAAACGGGTGGTTGGGATGGACTCGACTGGACTCGACTGTTGATACAACCACTCTGCTGTGAGGCCAGGGCTAGTAGATACTATATGTATCTGTAAATCAAACCCTTTTCCACCGTAGGCACAGCCAGCAAGGGCCCTTTTTTATATACACGGTAGCTAGGTTCTCCACTGTCTCTTTCAAGCTGTTTCTATGTGTAGCCAAGTGGCTGCCATTTTCTAAGGCAGTTTGGTACGTTCCGATTTGAGGGCTCTGCCACTTCTACTCCAAGATCCCAAAGCGACACGCACAAGGCATCGGTCAAAGCTGGACTTTATCTCTTGTTTTTAAACGTCTCCTCACTGTAGTGTATTGTTAGTGTATAGTATTACTGAGTCTCACACCATTTATTGCAATGAAGTGAACCCACTGGATGTTTATTTTGTACTGTAGAGAATGTTTTAAAGTACGGTAGATGAGAGGTGACATTATTTATAGATTTGAAGCAGATCTTGTTTTAGAGAATGAAGGTTAATGGTTGTAGATGTAATGGTTTATTTAAATTCCAAGATGTGGCCTTTGAACTTCCGTCGGTACTACACTTGTAGACCTTTTTCTCCTTTTGTTTGTATGATGTTTTGTCTGCATTTCTTAAAGATCTTCTCAATAGTTATCAGGGGATATGAAGTGACGAGAGCGTGTTCAGTGCTTCCATGAACACGCTTAGGTACATTTCTGTATTTTATGGAACTGCTCAAACCATCTACAAACATTCCCGTCTAGCTGGTGTAGAAATTACACTGTAGTAAATGACAATATCACGCAAGTTACAGAACTATCACACCCAATGGAGCATGTCTGGGAATCACTAGTACTGAAAGGTGTGGAATCTTCCCCTCTTTTTGTAAAGTTCTGTCATTTTATTTTAAAATGAAGGGAAACCCCCTTCTAATTAATGTCTATTCTCGATGAAATGAGGTTGGCATTTTGACGTTGGAGTTCAAATTACGGCAGCTTGTTTAAATACGTAATAATTCCTTGAGGTTGTGACTTTGTGTGAACGGCTAATGTGTTTTGTCAATATTTCAATGCATTTTATTTTGAGAAAATAAAATAGATTTTCTTTTGCCATTTTGTTGTTCTTTTGTTATTAACACTTCCAACTCCTGACCTATTTTAAAATGGTGGCCTGCTGCCCTCCCAGGGTAAGTGTTGACCATAACAAGTAGAAAAAAATCAGCTTTCCTTTCCAAATACCTACCTTGGGGCTAGATTCCATCCATAGCACAGAAGATCTGAGGAGACTGCATTCATGGTCAATGCTGCATATGTCTGCTTAATCGGAACAGATTGAATTATAGTTATGATCTGTTACATTGCTTAGATTTACAGTCGAATGGCAAGAGGGGGATAATGCTTTTAAAAAATATATATATAATGTTAACTGACTTGCCTAGTTAAAAGGTTAACATTCTAATGTACAATGACTGCATACCCCAGCCAAAACCAGACTACGCTGGGCAAATTGTGCGACGCCCTATGGGACTCCCAATCATAGCTGGATGTGATAGTCTGAATTCGACCCAGGGACTGTAGTGATGCCTCATGCACTGAAATGCAGTGCCTTAGACTGCTGCGCCACTCAGGCGCCCAGAATGTTTTTGGTCTTTGTCTGGCAAGCAAGACTACCAGTCATATATGGGGATATGTTTGAGAGGTTTTTCCCTGGGCTAGAGGATAATGTTCCACCATGCTGAATCAATGTGCAGAGAAAAAAACACACGTTCTCCCTTCCTTTCTTTTACAAACATCTAAACACAATTTAGCGTAGACTTGTGCTATGTTTGGTGATTTTAGTGGTTGAAGAGGAACTGACAAATGGGGGTATGTCCACAGTCCTGTGCCATAAAGGTCCAGACATTGCCCTTAGACATACAGGTCTAGGATCAGTTAACCCTCCACTGGCTCCACAAATCCTACTCATAACCATCAGGGGAAACGCATCTGACCATAGATTAATCTATAGATTGAAAAATTCTGACGAACGCAAGGACAGTTTCTTGGATTATTCTGGAGACGTTCTAAAACAAATTAACAAACTGTTTTATAGAGACTTTGAACAGCAGACCATGAGTTTACGCTACTGTTGGATCAAATCAAACTTTATTTACATAGAACGTTTAGCAAAAGTAAATGCATGACATCTATTTATCTGAAACGCACAGAATGAATGATCCAGAGTTGCTTTTCTAAAGAGTGTTGTCCATCTGACAAGATGCCTTCGTCCTAATTAATTAATTTGTTTCTTTGTAAACTTTCTTTCCTGTGTAAGTCAGTATGCAAGTCCGTATATGTTCAGTTAGGTTCCCCTTCCGATTGAAGCTTTTCCCACAGCCTCTACAGCTAAATGGTTTCTCTCCTGTGTGAGTCAGTATGTGCCTCATTAGGTCCCCCTTCTGAATGAAGCTTTTCCCACAGTCTCCACAGCCAAATGGTTTCTCGCCTGTGTGAATCCTCATATGTCTGGACAGATGTCCTTTGAGTTTGAAGGTCTTTCCACAAAAGGGGCAGGTGCAGGGTCTCTCCACGTGACAGAGTCTGACATGGGCCTTCAATTTACAGGTGGAGTTGTAGAGTTTTTGGCAGAGGTGGCATTCGCTGGGTGTCTTCTTGGTGAGAGTCACATGCTCCTGCAGGTCAGCTTTCAGAGCAAACGTTTCACCACAGACACAGCAGCGGAGAGCTTTTCTAGACATGGTGCTGGGTTTGCAACAGTGTTCCCCCATTGATAGGTTGGGATTCAATGGTGGACTGGGATGGAATGGTGACAGCAGCCTAAGTCCTACTTTGTCACTGCTTACAGCTGAGCTGTGGCTGTAGGAATCGTTTTGATTATCTGGGGGGTCACAGGGAATGTCGAGACCCTTTAGGTGGGTAAAAGTGACAAAATGTGGGAGATCCACTGGTTTAGAGGCACTCTCTGTTCTCCACCGTCTGGGTTTGGGGAAGAGTAAAGGACTGAAGTGGGTTTTCCTGATCACATTTACTTTTCACACAAAGAGGAGGGAATTTGAAAACTATGACGTCAGCCTCCTGCCCTTGAAGCTGCTCTTCCTCCTGACAGGTCGAGAGTTCCTCCTGTTCCTCTTTAATCTGTTTGGGTTCTCGGTCATCCTGCGGCAGACTGGTTCTCCTCTCCTGCTCACAGTGCTGCTGCTCAGGGGGAACCTCCTCTTCAGTGACAACGAGATAACTGGAGGGAAGGCGAAGAGGAGCAGAGATGATCTGTACCAAATAAATAAAAATGACACTTCATCTCTATGTGTATATACAGTACCAGTCAAAAGTTTAGACACCTACTCATTCCATGGTTTTTATTTTTACTATTTTCTACATTGTAGAGTAATAGTGAAGACATCAAAACTATAAAATAACACATTGAATCATGTTACCAAAAAGAAGTATTAAACAAATCAAAATATATAAGCCTTGACAGCTTTGCACACTCTTGGCATTCTCTCAACCAGCTTCATGAGGTAGTCACTTGGAAAGCATTTCAATTAACAGATGTGCCTTGTTAAAAGTTCATTGTGGAATTTCTTTCCTTCTTAATGTGTTTGTGACAAGGTAGGGGTGGTATCCAGAATATAACCCTATTTGGTAAAAGACCAAGTCCAAGAACAGCTCAAATAAGCTAAGAGAAACGACAGTCCATCATTACTTTATGACATGAAGGTCAGTCAATATGGAACATTTCAAGAACGTTGAAAGTTTCTTCAAGTGCCATGATGAAACTGGCTCTCATGAGGACCGCCACAGGAAAGGAAGACCCAGAGTTACCTCTGCTGCAGAGGATCAGTTCATTACAGTTACCAGCCTCAGAAATTACAGCCCAAATAAATGCTTCAGAATTCAAGTAACAGACATATCTCAACGTCAACTGTTCAGAGGAGACTGCGTGAATCAGGCCTTCATGGTCAAATTGCTTCAAAGAAACCACTACTAAAGGATATCAGTAAGAAGAAGAGACTTGCTTTAGCCAAGAAACATGAGCAATGGACATTAAACCGGTGGAAATCTGTCCTTTGGTCTTATGAGTCCAAATTTTAGACTTTTGGTTCCAACCGCCGTGTCTTTGTGAGATGCATAGTAGGTGAACGGATGATCTCTGCATGTGTGGGATTTATTTAGAATTCAGTGCACACTTAACCAGCATGGCTACCACAGCATTCTACGGCGATACGCCATGCCATCTGGTTTGCGCTTAGTGGGACTATCATTTGTTTTTCAGCAGGACAATAACCCAACACCCCTCCAGGCTGTGTAAGGGCAATTTGACCAACAAGGAGAGTGATGGAGTGCTGCATCAGATTACCTGCTCTCCACAATCACCCGACCTCAACCCAATTGAGATGGTTTGGGATGAGTTGGACCGCAGATTAAAGGAAAAGCAGACAACAAGTGCTCAGCATGTGGGAACTCCTTCATGACTGTTGGAAAAGCATTCCAGGTGAAGCTGGTTGAGAGAATGCCTAGAGTGTGCAAAGCTGTCATCAAAGCAAAGGGTGGCAACTTTGAAGAATCTCAAATATAAAATAAATGTTGATTTGTTTAACACTTTTTTGGTTACTACATGATTCCATATGTGTTATTTCATAATTTTGATGTCTTCACTATTATTCTACAATGTAGAATATAGTAAAATAAAGAAAACCCTTGAATGAGTAGGTGTGTTCAAACTTTTGACTGGTACTGTGTATACATAGATATACACAGAGCGTTTAAACACGTCTGAGTGCGCATACCTATATTCTATTTCATTAGGATTTTAGTGAAACTTTTTCATTATGCACGGTAAATTGTTATATATATTGAATGGTGATCATGGTTAGCCTAAACAACTTATTCATCAAGAATAAGTGCAGCTAGATATTTGTAAATCTACATGCGAACCTTTTCTACATAGGTTTATGTCCGGTGTTATCTGCAGCAGTCTCCGTAGATTATCATTCTCCTCCTGGTACTCGACTACCGTTTTCTCAACTGCCCCGAAAATCTCCACAGCAGCCGCTGTTAAACGCTCATTTAAGAACACTTGCAACATCTGTAATGTAGACATTTTCAGTCGACTGAAAGGTGGGTATTAAGCAAGTATGGCCAAATATACTGGTAATTAACCCCTTTTGTCTGTGGTATGGCTTCGTCCACGAAGAAAAATGGTGACAAAACAAACCCTCTCCCAGTTTTACGTCCGCATTGTCTTCTTCTGTTTCTATCAGTCAGTGGTGAGCCCGTAAACAGATCACACCACCCCCATGTGGATGGATGCTTACAAGATAATATAATGTTTCTAAACCAGCCAGGTCACCTGTGATACAAGTCAGTATTCGACATCAACCCATGTCTGAGGACGTCGGGAGTTGACGTGGAAACCGACCACTAGGGGCAACAGTGAATGCTGTTACCTTCAAGTCGGTTTCGGTTTTGCTAGGGTGTTGTGAATTGGGATGGCAGATGGGCGTAAGCAACTGCCTCTGGTGCCAATGGTTGCATTAACAAAAATCTCAAAAACAATTTAGCTGGATTCCAAAATGCTAATTTTGGCACCAGTGGCAAATTCTTAGGTAACATTTTCTGCTTTTGGTGCCAAGGGTTGCATGTTCGAATCCAGAAAAGTTGTTTTTGAGATTTTCATTTGAAGTCTATCCCAAACCTTAACCCTAACCGTAAAAATTCAGAATTCATGTCTACGCTTAACCCACTATAACATTTGGAACAACTTCAAAATTTGACATTTGAGAAGATGAACATCTAATTCTGAAGTGAGACTGAGAACTTGCTGTTCTAAACACTTCTACATTGATGTGGATGCTACCACGATGAAGGATAATCCTGAATGAATCCATGAATAACATCACAGAAGTACAAATATCACCCCCCCCCCAAAAAAGAAAACACTTACCTCCCCTATTATTGTAATGGTGATAAGTTAGTATGTCTTGGGGGTATGATATTTGTTCATCTAACTTTCTCACCCATCATTATTCAGGACTATCCATAATCATGGTAGCGTCCACATTAACGTGTTTAGAAACATATATTGTTATTTACAATAAAAGTGACTCTAAATGACCCAATACATGATTTACTATTCATTTCTATTGGGCACAAAATAAACAGCAAATGCATCCAACGAGTTTGTAGAGTCTCAAGCTTGATGTAATCATTGCGTGCTGGGAATAGGGGACCAGATACTAAACTTTTGATTACTTTAATACACATGTAAGTGAATTTGTCCCAATAATTTTGGTCCCCTAAAATGGTGGAACTATGAAAAAAATGGTTGTAATTTCAAAACGGTTCACCTGCTATGGATGGAAATACACTCAAATTAAAGCTGACAGTGTGCACATTAACCCCATAGGCATTGTATCATTTCAAATCCAAAGTGCTGGAGTACAGATCCAAAACAACAAAGAATGTGTCACTGTCCCAATACTTTTGGAGCTCACTGTAGGTCAGATCAGTCGTCATAGTTGTTATTATTAAGCTATTGCTGATGCATAAGATAAAACAATGCCTTTGGAAAGTATTCAGACCCCTTGACTTTCTCAACATTTTGTTACGTTTCAGCCTATTCTAACATTTTAAAAATTCTAAACGTTTTCCCTCATCAATATACATACCCCACAATGACAAAGCAAAACCAGGTTTTTAGACATTTTTGCTAATAAAAAATATATATATCTAATGAAATATTACATTTACTTAAGTATTCAGACCCTTTACTCAGTGCTTTGTTGATGCACCTTTGGCAGCGATTACAACCTTGAGTCTTCTTGGGAATTATGCTACAAGCTTGGCACAGCTTTATTTGAGGAGTTTCTCCCATTCTTCTCTGCAGATCCTCATAAGCTCTGTCAGGTTGGATGGGGAGTGTTGCTGCACAGCTATTTTCAGGTCTCTCCAGAGATGTTCGATCGGGTTCAAGTCCGGGCTCTGGTTGGGCCACTCAAGGACATTCAGACACTTGTCAAGAAGCCACTCCTGCATTGTCTTGGCTGTGTGCTTATGGTCGTTGTCCTGTTGGAAGGCGAACCTTCACCCCAGTCTGAGGTCGTGAGTGATCGGGAGCAGGTTTTCATCAAGGATCTCTATGCACTTTGCTCTGTTCATCTTTGCCTCGATCCTGACAAGTCTCCCAGTCCCTGCCGCTGAAAAACATCCCCACAGCATGATGCTGCCACCACCATGCTTCACCATAGGGATGGTGCCAGGTTTCCTCCAGACGTGACGCTTGGTATTCGAGGCCAAAGAGTTCAGTCTTAATCTTGTTTCTCATGGTCTGAGAGTCTTTAGGTGCCTTTTGGCAAACTCCAAGCGGGCTGTCATGTGCCTTTTATTGAGGAGTGGCTTCCGTCTGGCCACTTTACCATAAAGGCCTGATTGGTGGTGCTGCAGAAATGGTTGCCCTTCCCCAGATCTGTGCCTCGACACAATCCTGTCTCGGCGCTCTACGGACAATTCCTTCGACCTCATGGCTTGATTTTCGCTCTGACATGCACTGTCAACTGTGGGACCTTATATAGACAGGTGTGTGCCTTTCCAAATCTTGTCCAATCAATTGAAATTACCACAGGTGGAAACCAATCAAGTTGTAGAAACATCTCAAGGATGATCAATGGAAACAGGATGCAGCTGAGCTCAACTTCGAAACTCATAGCAAAGGGTCTGAATACTAATGTAAATACTTTCCGGAGGCATTGTACGTCAGTGCATTATCACTTATCTACCTGCAACATATTTGGCTTGACAGTAACAACAAAAAACGTTAAAGCCATTTTTCTCAGTTTCACTGTTTGCGTAGTTATTGCACTTTGCCTTTGTAGGGCAGTAGCCAAAAGTATCTAGCCAAAACTCCACTTGACGCTCAGTATCTTCTCTCTCAAGTTGGAACGCAGTTCGCCCATAATGTTAGCACCGCAGTGACGAACCAGGTATATAGCTTGAAAACGTACCTCAATCCAGGGATGGTAGGTGTCACTCAGCAGAGGCTGCTCAGTGGAGGATGGCTCATAATAACGGCTGGAACAGAGCAAATGGAATGGCATCAAACACATGGAAACTATGGGATAATTATATAATTAAGAAGATTGAAATACTGCTTATTTTGAATTGTCCCCAATCACTACCCTGGGACATTGGGATCTTTTTTTAGACCAGAGGAAAATGTGCCTCCTACTGGCCCTCCAACACCACTTCCAGCAGTATCTAATCTCCCATCCAGGGACTGACCAGGACCAACCCCGCTTACCTTCAGAAGCAAGCCAGCAGTGGGATGCAGGGTGGTATGCTGAAATGGCATGTTACTCTCGCCAAGAAGAGACCCAGTGAATGCCGCCTCTGCGAAAAACGCTACATCTCCACCTGTAAATTGAAGGCCCATGTCAGACTCTGTCAGGTGGAGAAGCCCTGCAACTGCCCCTTTTGTGGAAAGACCTTCAAACACAAAGGACATCTGTCCAGACATATGAGGATTCACACAGGAGAGAAACCGTTTAGCTGTGGTGACTGTGGGAAAAGCTTCAATCGGAAAGGGAACAGGTTCCCTTTCCCAACTTGCACATACTGAGTCACACAGGAGCGAATGTCCACAAAGAATGAAACAAATAGAAAAAACATAATGAAAACACAAAGAGGAAACAAATTAGGACAAAGACATCTTGTTAGAAGATGGACAACACTTTGGAAAAGCAAAGCAACTCTGGATCATTCATTCTCTGGGTTTCAGATAAATAGACGTCATGAATTTACTTTTGTAAAACGTTCTATGGGTATCTGCCAGCATGCTAGTAACGCTTCAGTGATACACAAAGTTTGATTTGATCTAACAGTACAGAGTAGTTAAACTCACAGGTCTAATGTTTTAACATCATTATAAACCGGAATTCCTGCTAGTTTGTTTAGGAATGTCTCCAGAATAGTCTGACTTATGTTATTGATACATTTAAAAAATATATTCTCCAATAAAATGTGTCCTTGCATTTGTCCACTAATATTTGTTATATGTTTTGTCTTAATGTTGCTCATTTATGATATT
Organism: Oncorhynchus clarkii lewisi; assembly: GCF_045791955.1. NCBI lineage: Eukaryota > Metazoa > Chordata > Actinopteri > Salmoniformes > Salmonidae > Oncorhynchus > Oncorhynchus clarkii. Next base: position 23,927,003 of record NC_092159.1, on the reverse strand, counting down.
GATGTAATCTTGTATATTACATTTTTAAATACTGTTAATACAATGTATTTGGTAGGCCCATTGTGTGTCCCTTTTATATTCAGACCAAAATCCCAATAATTTACCATGCCTGCTTCTTTTTGCCTGCTTTTTCGTATATCTGAAAGGGGTAGGTGGTACAAAAAAAAAGAAGGAAAAATTCAACCCACATCGAACTTTAAAGGCAATGTTCCTGCGTTAGCAGAGACTCCATTCATGGTAAACGCTGCTTAAGTGGGCTCAATCAGAAACGACCTTCAAAAGTGCACTTCGGGATTGTGGCCTTCATCTACTTCCCCAGAGTCAGATGAACTAGTGGATACCATTTTTATGTCTCTGTTAGAGGTCATTAGAGATAGTTTCGCGAACCAATGCTAACTAGTGTTAGCGCAATGACTGCAAGTCTATGGGTCTCTGCTAGCATGCTAGTAACGCTTCAGTGATACACAGCATCTCCACGTGGATGGAGTTTTACTTCAAGCTCCAGAAATAGATAACTTCATTTGGGGAATTTTTTAAAATTAGTAATAGGACGATCTTTTTTGCATGAACTGAATTGAAAGACAATGCATTTTAACACAGGTGACTCATGACAACTGCAACGGCTTGGGACTGATGTGAAAACATGCATTTAAAAAGAGAATGCGCTTATCGGGAGCAATTACAAGGGGTGTCACTGAAATGGGACTGGAAAAACACTGTTGTGCACTTAGAACAGAGTTTTCACTCACACAAAGTGCACTTATCAGGAATCGACTTTAAATCATTACTTCCATAAAGACTCAAACAATATCCTGAATGAGCAGCATTAGGTCAAAATGTATGACAAAAAGACGTGTAAACATTTTTTACGTATCAATAACATCAGCCAGACCATTCTCTCATCACCCTGAGAGACATTCCAAAACAAACAACCAGATATTCCTGTTGGTAATCATGTGAAAACATCAGACTTTCAACAGCAGACCTGTGAGATTCACATAATACTGCATACTACCGTTTGATCATTACCTCACCCTTCAAATAAAAATTAAACTTTATTTACAAAGAATATTCTGTTAAAAGTAAATTCATCAAACATCCATTTATCGTAAGAGAACAGCATGAATGGTCCAGAGGTGGTTTGTCCTCATCCTGCTTTTTAAAATTCCCATCTGTTGATAGAATATATTTGTCCTATTTCATTTTCTTTCCGTTTTCATCCTGTTTTCTTTCTTCCTTCCTTTGTGGACCTTATCCACATGTTTCACTAGATAAGCCTTATGAGTTAATATTTTACCACAGACTAATCAGCCATGTTTTTCTCTCCTGTGTGAGTCTGTATGTGCACCTTCTGCTGCCCCCTCCGATTAAAGCTTTTCCCACAGTCACCACAGCTAAATGGTTTCTCTCCTGTGTGAATCATCATGTGCCTGAAAATATTTCCTTTGTTTGAAGGTCTTGCCACAAAAGGGGAAGGTGCAGAGTTTCTCCATGTGACGGATTTGGACATGGGCCTTCAATTTACAGGTGGAGTTGTTGCTTTTTTTTGCAGACGCTGGATCCCTTCTTGGCGAGAGTCACATGCCCCTGCAGGTCAGCTTTCAGAGCAAACATTTCACCACAGTCGGGGCAGCCGTACGTTGTTCTAGACGTGGTGCTGGTTTTGGAGCGGTGTTCCCCAATGGTGGGCTGCTGTCAAGTCCTACTGGGTCGCTGCTTACAGCTGAGCTATGGCTGGAGGCATTGTTTTGTTTATCTGGATAGTCACAGGAAGTGTCTAGACTCTTCAGACAGGTCACAGTACCTCCTGTTCACATTCACTTTTCACACAGGGAGTAGTGAATATGGAGTCTTTGATATCAAAGAGTCCTTGAAGCTGCTCTTCCTCCTGACTGGCCTTGACTTTCTCCTCTTCCTCTTTAATCTCTGTGGGCTCTGGGTCCTCCTTCCCCAGACAGGGGCTCCACTTCTGCTCACAGTGATGCTGCTCAGCAGGAACCTCTTTTTCAGAGACAGTGAGAGAGAGCTGCAGGGAGTCTGGAGGGAAGGAGCAGTCTTTAAACATCAGTGTCAATAAAAACTGAAGTCAGTGAATTGAAGAAGTAAGCTGAAATTGTAATTTAAAAAAAATGTTGAACTAGAATCTAAAAACTATTTTCAATTACTTATCAATAAACTAAACATAAAAAGCTATTTGTTTTCAACATTTTTCCATAATGAATTATACATTCAATCTCACTTCCTGTTTTTCTTTGTGACAGGCAAGGTTTTTTATTCATTCACAGTAAAAAATGTAAAACGACTTCTTAAAATTGTTTAGATTATGATCACTGTTAGCCTAAACAGTTTATTAATTGAGTAGAACTGTATATAACTGTATATCCAGTACCAGTCAAAGGTTTGGACACACCTACTAATTTGTACTATTTTCTACATTGTGGAATAATAGTGAAGACATCAAAACTATGAAATAACACATTTGGAATCATGTAGTAACCAAAAGTGTTAAACAAATCAACATATATTTTAGATTCTTCAAAGTAGCCACCCTCTGCCTTGATGACAGCTTTGCACACTCTTGGTATTCTCTCAACCAGCTTCACTTGGAATCCTTTTCCAACAGTCTTGAAGGGGGGGGGGGGGGGGGACTAAGTAGACCAGAGCCAGCCATTACTGCATTGGTGCCTACGAGAGAGCCAAAGGATTTGTCCGTATATTACAGATTTCCCCCACACACAGTCATGGTAGTACATTTGGGCCTAATTTTATGACAAACCAAATGTGTTCTGCGCATTATGAGCCCAAAATGTTCAGTTCGTAGATTAGAAGAAACGTCAATGTTTGAGGTCTGTGCAATTTCTCAAAGTGACCTGAAGCAGTCTAGGACAGCTCATGTGAGAAAGCATGCTAATGCGAGAGGGGGATAGGCCACTTACACAGACCAGAGCATTTACCTTTTTTTAAATGGGAAAACGCTGTAAAGCGTCATCTCAATTCATTCAGTATCTCTGGCTTCCACCATTTTAAAGTAGTGGGATTCCTATGGGTTGGGAGTGATCTGCCAATGATAAGAGCATTGTCTTCTTCAAATTTGGTGCTATGGTTTGTTAATGGCTTTAAGCTATATCAAAGCAATCTAGTAGTAAATGAATAACATAATTTGGTTCAGGACTCCAACACTGCAGGTGGCGGTTAATCATCAATATTAGCTTCAGATTTTTTTTCACAAAAGAAAAACCCAATTGACTACATTAAAATGTAGATAGCCTCAATGCTGCTGCTCGCGCTGTCACAGACACCATAATGGCACAAATACAAAGTTTAGACGTCTTTCCATCTCTATATTTAGGTACAAACCTATTCTACTTCGTTTTATATCCGGTGTGATCCTCTTCTCTTGATACTACACTACTGTTTTCTCAACTGCCCCGAAAACCTCAACAGCAGCCGTCGTTAAACACTCATTTAAGAACACCTGCAACAACTGTAGTTTAGACATTTTTTGTTGTAGTTTAGTCAACTGAGAGTTGGATATTCAGCTAGCACACTAGCTTCGTAAATGAGGAAAGAATGCTGGTAAATGAACAAACCACAAAATCCAGTTTGTCTTGTATTTGTATCAGCGAGAGCGAGTCCATTTTCAGTCAACTGAAAGTTGTTTCAGTTAACTTAGTTTTAGTGATGTGTCGTTGGCGAACAAAAGGCTCTTTGTGAACGTTGGGAATCGCATTCCGTACTATTAGTCTTTGAGCTCCAGACATCGAGGGGTGGAGCACAGTGTTGCCAACTCCTCAGTAAGGAAAGTAGCTATTGGCTGTCCTAAAAGTCACTAAATGACATCATCACCTAATTTGGATAATTGGCCATGTGCATGTAATTGTGATGGATGCTGTAGGAGAGAGGAATAACGTGTGGGAGAGACAAAAAGTGAGTAAAAAACACCCTAAATATGTTTAACTACAAATGAACTTTCTTCTGTCAATTTAAAAAAAATGTTTATGTCACAATATATATATATATATATATATATATTATTTATTATTATTAATTTTTTCTTAATTTGGTTTGGTTTTTATGGCCCACTTAGGAGCCTACAACAAGTCACAGTAAAACAGGAACATTTTTAACCATAACATTTTTATTTTTTTGTATATAATCTACATTAACAATCTAAATGGACCAAAAAGAGACTAGAAAAAAGCTGTCAATGCAATGTGAGAAAATTATGGTAACTAGTCTGGCCCTAATTCAGGTTCATTGTAAAAAATAAATAAAAAATGTAAGCCAGGGTGGGGATCAGCCAGCGGCGGCTTCCCTCATGTGTGATTCATTTGCAGTCTGGACGCGGAGGGGTGAACATCTCCTGCTCTGACTGCAGCTGGGAGGGACTGCTGCTTTGGGACAGGGTGGGGCCCAGGGTGGGGCTGCTCGTAGAGAACTGTAATAACGATAACGATACGTGCTTTCACGTCAGAGTCTCCAAAAGTCTTCAATAACACCAGAAAAAATTGCTAGATTTGTCACTAGTCGCTTTTTTGAAAATGTGTCGCTAGAGAGGTCTGAATACTCGCTAAATATAGCGACTAAATTGCTAAATTGGCAACACTGGTGGAGCAACTGCTGCCTCTCAAAATTAGTTCAGATTTTTTGTGACGCCAGCACACATCAAATTTGCCCAAATCTGTGGAATTCTAAATTGGTAAGGGGGTGGGGTAGAGTACAGTCATACAGATTATTGTTTTTTTGAGAAAGATAATACAAAAAAATGTTAGAGTGGGGTGAGGTCGCAAGAAATTCTTTGGGGAAAAAAAGGGGATCCACAGAAATTCCCGTGGAAAAATGGGGTCGCTGCAGAAAAAGTTTGAATAACACTGGTTTAGACCGAGGGGTTGCCTACCACAGTTTACCATGAGGGGATTCGATTAAGATGGCCAGGGTTGCATTGGCTATGGCCTGTCACATGATAGGTGTGCCCTGCAAAAATGTCTCTTTTCCCCATGGCAAAATAGAATTGTATTACATAACATTTTCTCTCCAACCCATGGCAAAATGTGTAGAACTGCAGAAAATGTGCTTTCAAACTGCACCTTTTTCTCTATTCCCAAATTGTGTAGACATGCAGGAAATTAACTTTAAAAGTGAGATTTATCTCTCTGCTGTCAAGAGGTGAGGGCCCGGCCCTCCAACCAAATCTAGCTTCCTCACTCTCTCTCTAGTCTTGAGGCTGGATTATGAGACAGTACAAGTTTACTCGTACTATTAAGACACACTATACTTGAGTCGCAATCATGACTAGTTGTGTTACTTAGACCTATGTCATAGCAACGAATCCCATGGCATCTAGACACTTACCATTATGACCAGCCATGTTACAGAATTGTGACATTTAATGAGGTTTTATGAGGTTTTTCATAATTGCATTATCGTGTCATAATGTAAAATCAGCTATACCACGTTTAGGTGTTTGGTTGGCATTAACAGTAGAGGCTAAATAATCTATCTTTTTACTCTTAACAATTGCCATTACTTCACATTGTGGTTTAGGATAGATTCTTATACACCCACAAACTATAAGGCTACACCTTGAATGCTTAAAGTAATGTCTCCATCAACACATATACATCTACCAATATAATAGAATTAGGTATTGGGAAGGTGCTGGCTCATTTGTTTTGCCCCCGCTACATATGGCTATATCCGTCCGCTACATATGGCTGTATCGGTCCGCTACTACATATGGCTGTATCGGTCCGCTACTACATATGGCTGTATCGGTCCGCTACTACATATGGCTGTATCGGTCCGCTACTACATATGGCTGTATCGATCCGCTACTACATATGGCTGTATCGGTCCGCTACTACATATGGCTGTATCGGTCCGCCACTACTTATGGCTGTATCGGTCCGCTACATATGGCTGTATCGGTCCGCTACTACATATGGCTGTATCGGTCCGCTACTACATATGGCTGTATCGGTCCGCTACTACATATGGCTGTATCGGTCCGCTACTACATATGGCTGTATCGGTCCGCTACTACATATGGCTGTATCGGTCCGCTACTACATATGGCTGTATCGGTCCGCTACATATGGCTATATCGGTCCGCTACATTCTAAAAGAAAAAGGTTTCTGGAGTATCCTGAAGGGGAACCCCTATAAAGTCTTCAAAGAACCCCTTTTAATGCATCCTCGAATAACCTTTTGAAGAGCTGTTTGGGGTACATTTTTGAACTACCCGCCCCCTTCCCGTTATTCTTATTCTTATTAATAATAACACGCTTAACAATAACACAATATTTTTTGTTCTCAGTGTTTATTATGATTTCGGTGGCAAAGCAGAATTAAAAAAATCTAAATATGAGGTAAACTCCCAGCAGAACCCCAAGTCCAATGGGGAAATTTTCTGGCGTGTTGATGTTAATGTGTTGATGTTCTCTGTATCCACAGCCAGAATGATTTTGCAGTGCATGGTGCTCAAACAGGTTTCCTGTTATATTCATCAGAGGTGTAGGGAGGGTGAAAAATAGTAATTATTACAGATGATTAACAAAACATGCACCCGACAGTATTCATACCTGTTTTAGTGGTGAATGTAGTGAAAAAAAACGGTTTTGTTAATGGTTTTCATACATATACCTTGTCCATAATGTAGAGGCCTATGGTATATTTGTCGACGAGGTAAGGACGGAAGATGGTAAATGGGATCTGCATAACATTCCAATACCAATTGACATATCTTTGTTGATTCATATCCATTGAATTGTGTCCATTTTGTATTTTTAGAAAGATAGATGGTATCATCATAAAACGTGCTGCAGACGTGTGCTGTGTTTGGTGATGTAGTGATTCAACGGGAATAGACAAGAAAGTAGGGTATGTCCACACTCCGGGGCCATAAAGGTCCAGACATGACCTCAGACATACAGGTCTAGGATCAGCTTACTCTCCCCTGACCATAGATCTGTTTGTAATTGCCTCCCATATGTATGAACATTAACAGTATATAAGAAATATATATATATATACACACACACACACAATTAAATCAATATCATAAATGAAGAGAAATAATACAAAATGTATCGAAAATAATATTGGACATATGCAAGGACACATTTTCTGGAAGTATTCATTTTAATGTATCAATAGCATCTGTCAGACTATTCTGGAGACATTCCAAAACAAACTAGCAGGAATTCCGCTTAATAATGACATGAAAACACCAAGAGACTTAACAGCAGACCTGTGAGTTGAACTACTCTGTACTGTTCGATCAAATCAAACTTTATTGTTCATAGAACGTTTTACAATAGTAAATTCATGCGATCTATTTACCTGAAACCCAGAGAATGAATGATCCAGAGAGTTGCTTTGCTTTTCAAGTGTTGTCCATCTTCTAACAAGATGTCTTTGTCCTAATTCATTTCCTTTGTTTTCATTCTGTTTTCTTTATTTGTTTCTTTCTTTGTGGACATTCGTTCCTGTGTGAGTCAGAAAGTGCAAGTTCAGGTTCCCTTTCCGATTGAAGCTTTTCCCACAGTCACCACAGCTAAATGGTTTCTCTCCTGTGTGAGTCAGTATGTGCCTCCTTAGGTCCCCCTTCTGAATGAAGCTTTTCCCACAGTCACCACAGCTAAATGGTTTCTCGCCTGTGTGAATCCTCATGTGCCTGGAAAGATGTCCTTTGAGTTTGAAGGTCTTTCCACAAAAGGGGCAGGTGGAGGGTTTCTCCACGTGACAGAGTCGGATATGGGCCTTCAATTTACAGGTGGAGTTGTAGAGTTTTTGGCAGAGGTGGCATTCGCTGGGTATCTTCTTAGCGAGAGTCACATGCTCCTGAAGGTCAGCTTTCAGAGCAAACGTTTCACCACAGTCACAGCAGCGGAGAGTTTTTCTAGACATGGTGCTGGGTTTGCAACAGTGTTCCCCCATTGATAGGTTGGGATTCAATGGTGGGCTGGGATGGAATGGTGACAGCAGCCTAAGTCCTACTGGGTCACTGCTTACAGCTGAGCTGTGGCTGTGGCTGTAGGAATCGTTTTGATTATCTGCAGGGTCACAGGGAATGTCGAGACCCTTTAGGTGGGTAAAAGTGACAAAATGTGGGAGATCCACTGGTTTAGAGGCACTCTCTCTGTTCTCCACCGTCTGGGTTTGGGGAAGAGTAAAGGACTGAAGTGGGTTTTCCTGATCACATTTACTTTTCACACAAAGAGGAGGGAATTTGAAAACTATGACGTCAGCCTCCTGCCCTTGAAGCTGCTCTTCCTCCTGACAGGTCCAGAGTTCCTCCTGTTCCTCTTTAATCTGTTTGGGTTCTAGGTCATCCTGCGGCAGACTGGTTCTCCACTCCTGCTCACAATGCTGCTGCTCAGGTGGAACCTCGTCTTCAGAGACAGCAACAGATAACGGAAGGGACTCTGGAGGGAAGGCGAAGAGGAGCAGAGATAATCTATACCATATAATTAAAAACACTTAATCTCAATAAGATATACAGTACCAGTCAAAAGTTTGGACACACCTACTCACACCTACTACTCATTTTGACTATTTTCTACATTGTAGAATAATAGTGAAGACATCAAAACTATAAAATAACACATATGGAATCATGTAGTAACCAAGAAAATTGTTAAACAAATCAAAATATATTTCATATTTGAGATTATTCAAGTAGCCACCCTTTGCCTTGACAACTTTGCACACTCTTGGCATTCTCTCAACCAGCTTCATGAGGTAGTCACTTGGAATGCATTTCAATTAACAGATGTGCCTGTTACATTTGTGGAATTTCTTTCCTTCTTAATGCGTTTCAGCCAATCAGTTGTGTTGTGACAAGGTAAGGGTGGTATACAGAAGATAGCCCTATTTGGTAAAAGACCAAATCCAAATTATGGCAAGAACAGGTCAAATAAGCAAAGAGAAATGACAGTCCATCATTAATTTAAGACATGAAGGTCAGTCAATCTGGAATATTTGAAGAACTTTGAAAGTGTCTTCAAGTGCAGTCGCAAAAACCCTCAAGCGCTATGATGAAACTGGCTCTAATGAGGACCGCCACAGGAAAGGAACACCCAGAGTTACCTCTGCTGCAGAGGATAAGTTCATTAAAGCTAATTGCACCTCAGATTGCAGCCCAAATGCTTCAGAGTTCAAGTAACAGACACATCCCAACATCAACTGTTCAGAGGAGACTGCGTGAATCAGGCCTTCATGGTCAAATTGCTGCAAAGAAACCACTACTAAAGGACGCCAATAATAAGAATACTTGCTTGGGCCAAGAAACATGAGCAATGGACTTTAGACCAGTGGAAACTTTTTTTTGGTTCCAATTTTTGGTTCCAACCGCCATGTCTTTGTGAGACGCAGAGTAGGTGAACCGATTATCTCAGCATGTCTGGTTCCCACCGTGAAGCATGGAGGAGGGGGTGTGATGGTGCTTTGCTGATGACACTGTCAGTGATTTATTTAGAATTCAATGCACATTTAACCCATATGGCTACCACAACCTTCTGCAGTGATACACCATCCCATCTGGTTTGCGCTTAGTGGGACTATCATTTGTTTTTCAACAGGACAATGACACAAAACACACCCCCCAGGCTGTGTAAGGGCTATTTGACCAAGAAGGAGAGTGATGGAGTGCTGCATTAGATGACCTGGCCTCCACAATCGCGCAATCTCAACCCAATTGAGATGGTTTGGGATGAGTTGGACCGCAGAGTGAAGGAAAAGCAGCCAACAAGTGCTCAGCGTATGTGGGAACTCCTTCAAGACTGTTGGAAAATCATTCCTTGTGAAGCTGGTTGAGAGAATGCCAAGCGTGAAACGCTGTCATCAAGGCTAAGAGTGGCTACTTTGAAGAATCTAAAATATATTTAGATTTGTTTAACACTTTTTTTTGGTTACTAAATGATTCCATATGTATTATTTCTTAGTTTTGATGTCTTCACTATTATTCTACAATGTAGAAAATAGTACAAATAATGAAAAACTCATGAATGAGTAGGTGTGTCCAAACCTTTGACTGGTACTGTATATAACCAACTTTTAGACATCCCGGTGTACGCATACCGAGCTATATGCTATTTCAATAAGCTTTTCGTGACAAACTTTTTCATCATGCACGATAAACGTTACATTGAACTATTTATTAAATGGTGATCCCTGTTAGCCTAAACAACGTAGCTGTTCATAAAACATTATTGTAGTTAGATATTTATAGATCTACATGCGAACCTTTTCTACATAGGTTTATGTCCGGTGTTATCCGCAGCAGTCTCCGTAGCCGATCATTTTCTTCCTGGTACTCGACTACCGTTTTCTCAACTGCCCCGAAAATCTCCAACGCAGCCGCCGTTAAACGCTCATTTAAGAACACTTGCAACATCTGTAATGTAGACATTTTCAGGCGACTGAGAGGTGAGTATTCAACTAGTATGGCAAATACACTGATAACTAACCCCTTTAATATGTGGTATGGCTTTGTCCACAAACAAAACAAACCCTCTCCCAGTTTTACTTCCGCATTGTCTTCTTTTGCTTGTATCAGTCGGCGATGAGCCCGTAAACAGATCACAGCATCCCCATGTGGATGGATGTTTACTAGAAGTTTCCAATCAGTCTTTGGTTCAGACCAGTAATAATGGAAAGAAATTAAATTACAAATGGGGAAACAGTTATAATAACGACTACGGTCATCTATGATCATTTCTTGCATGAACTGAACTGAAAGACAACACATTGTAACACGGGAAACATCTGGCAACTAACGGCTTGGGAGTGACTGGTGTGATAGTGTGTGCAATGAACTAGAGAATGCAGTTATGAGCAATTATAAAGAGTGTTATTGAAAATCACTGTATTACACTTGAAACAGAGTTTGCACTCATTCAAAGTGCAATTATCAGGAGTGAAGTGTATATCACTACTTTCCAATAAATTCTAAGACAATCATGAATGCGCAGCATTACAGTTTCTCCCAAGTGTTAACACACTAAAATTGGAACTTGAAACACAATCACCGAAACCTGAAACTCATGTACCAAATCCCTAAACCAAGTCTGCAAAATTGCAAGCACAATTCACTCTTTACACTCAGTTTTCAATTCTATATCACACTTTTTGCAAAACACTACACACAGTTCTCTAAATTAGGTACAACATTACAAATGAAAATCTCTTTTGTTCCCTTTGGAAAGCAACGCCAATCACAATGCCAAGCTCTATACACCAATTGGCAACACCCACTCATCACCGGTGTAAACACCAGTTGCTGAGTTGTTAGCTTAGAAATCAGAGCTTTAGCGCTATAAAAGGCCACAGATGAGCTCTCCTGTTTTGGAGGAAAATGGAAGTCAATGGTGAAGCTAGAGGTGGAGTGAGGAAGAGGAGGACGAGGAAGGACAGTTGTCTCAGATGAGATCAGCGCCACATTGGTTGACCATGTGCTCAACCATGGATTGAGTTTGAGGGAGGCTGGGCAGAGAGTTCAGCCCAACCTGAGCCGCTACACGGTTGCATCTATCATCCGTACATTCAGAAATGAAAACCGGTAAGATACCTACCATCTACACTATGCCAGTAGGCCTATGTTACTCAGTGATTGTTGGCCAATGTTACAGTAATGTCATTTCATATAGAAAGAAAATAGATTATTTTAGCTTCCTGAAACCAATCATATCATATTTGGGGATCTTCTGCAGAACTGAGAGACGGCCAGGCCGTGGTGGAAGACACCGGCTGTTCACACCAACACAGGAGACCGCTATTGTGAACATGGTGGTGGCAAACAATACCATTAGACTAGGAGAAATCCAGAACCACATAATTGCAGACAATACAATATTCAATAACATTCACCAGGTGGGCTACATTGGACCGTGTGTTACAGCACAACCGAATCCGGATGAAGCGGGTCTACAGGGAGCCATTTGAGGGAAACTCAGAGAGGGTTATAGAACAGCGCTATGGATTTGTGCAAGTTAGTACTATACTGTGAATGTACTATCATATCAGCACTGTATAGACACATTACAGTACTGTAATCCAGTGTATTGTGCCTCACCATATTGACTGCTCTAGGTCTGTCACATATTGTTGTCTGTTTTAGAGTCTTGGAGCTGGATGCTGCTGCAATTCAGCACGTTTATATGTACATTGATGAGGCTGGCTTCAACCTAGCCAAAAGACAGGGATGGAACATTATTGGCCACCGTGCCATTGTGAATGTCCCTGGACAGCGTGGAGGGAATATCACCAAGTGCGCAGCCGTTAGCCAGAAAGGTGTCCTCCATCACCATGCCAACCTTGGTCCCTACAACACTGCCCTTCTCATTACATTCCTGGACACACTACATGGCATCCTCATTCCAGCCGAGCAGAGGGGTGGACCAGAGCAGCCCAAGTATGTTGTCATCTGGGACAACGTGAGTTTCCACCGGGCTGCTCTGGTTGATCGACCACCCACAATTTATTGTCCTATACCTCCCACCATATTCCCCATTCCTAAACCCAATTGGAGACATTTTTCTGGCATGGCGATGGAAGGTGTATGACCGCCATCCCCTCACACGCATGCCTCTTCTCCAGGCAATAGAGGATGCATGAGGTGAAGTTGATGTGGGGGTGGGCTTTCGGTGGCTGGATCCGTCACTCCAGAAGATTCTTTCCCTGCTGTTTAGCCAGGGAGAACATTGCGTGTGATGTAGATGAGGTGCTGTGGCCAGACCAAAATATGATGCAGTATAATGTCTTTGTTCTTACATTTACATGTGTTTTTGTCTTTTTGTGTTTAGAGTTTTGAAAGAATGAGCCTATTTTATTTTTGTACAGAAAACCCTTTATCTTACTGGATGTTTTTCCTGGTTTTCTCCTGTTGGGTATGGAAAGTGTTACATACAAAATACTGCATTTTGGAAATAAATTACAATGTTTTTGGTACTGTATTGCGTTTGTGTTTATTTATGTATATTTGAGTAGTATACATTGTTACAGTAATCTCTTACAACAGCTACAGTGTAACACTGAAAAGGCATAAACCAACTGCTGGATATTCATAGTAGTGTTGAGCACATCAGTGTGTTGTTTGGTAGACAGATCTACTCATATGACGTGTTTCATTTTGATGCTAAAAAAAAAACATTTTGGAAAGAGAACAGTTTTGAATGCAGTGTTTGCTTTTGCTAGAGATTTGTTTAGTTTTTGGAAAATGGGCCAAAGCTTCAGCAAATGTGGAAACCTGTAAGACGAAATTGAAATCTCTGACAAATGGAAGATATTCTTTTTAATGTATCAATAACATCAGTCTGACCATCGCCCTGAGACATTCCAATACAAACAAGTGGAAGAGGAAGTCCAGTAGCTAGCTATAAGAGTCAGGCTGGTTCCCAGACTTGCCCTCTACAAGATCATCGGCAGACTATCACCATCTACCCTCCTCTGACCAGCTCTCTCTGCTCAAGCCATGAACTGACCCTCTCCCTCTTCGGCGGATGCAGCATTCAAAGACTAGGCCTCTTGATTGACCTGGGCTGTTATATTGCTTGTTTGTTTGTTTTTTTTGCTCTTGAACCCCTTTTAGATTCTATGAAAAGCGCTGTTGAATAAATTATTATTTACCTGCTTCCATGGAGTACATATTTATTATCCTTGGGATGACCGCCAGAGGCCCGGAGTTAGCCTGCATTCCCCATAGGAATTTGCTTGTTCGATTGCCTTATGGAGGGAATAACTACACTGTTTGTATTCGGCCATGTTTCCAGTCGCCTTGCCATGATTAAATGTGGTGATACGTGCTTTCAGTTTTGCGCGATTGCTGCCATCAATCCACAGTTTCTTGTTAGGGAAGGTTTTAATAGTCACAGTGGGGACAACATCTCCTATACACTTCCTTATAAACACGCTCACCAAGTCAGCGTAGACTTCAATGTTATTGTCTGAATCAATCTGAGTCCATCCCAAATGGGAATCATAATTGCCTCAGTGTCTGGACAATTTGGGTACTTCAAATGATACAGTGCCTTGCGAAGTATTCGGCCCCCTTGAACTTTGCGACCTTTTGCCACATTTCAGGCTTCAAACATAAAGATATAAAACTGTATTTGTTTGTGAAGTGGAACGACATTTATTGGATATTTCAAACTTTTTTAACAAATCAAAAACTGAAAAATTGGGCGTGCAAAATTATTCAGCCCCTTTACTTTCAGTGCAGCAAACTCTCTCCAGAAGTTCAGTGAGGATCTCTGAATGATCCAATGTTAACCTAAATGACTAATGATGATAAATACAATCCACCTGTGTGTAATCAAGTCTCTGTATAAATGCACCTGCACTGTGATAGTCTCAGAGGTCCGTCAAAAGCGCAGAGAGCATCATGAAGAACAAGGAACACACCAGGCAGGTCCGAGATACTGTTGTGAAGAAGTTTAAAGCCGGATTTGGATACAAAAAGATTTCCCAAGCTTTAAACATCCCAAGGAGCACTGTGCAAGCGATAATATTGAAATGGAAGGAGTATCAGACCACTGCAAATCTACCAAGACCTGGCCGTCCCTCTAAACATTCAGCTCATACAAGGAGAAGACTGATCAGAGATGCAGCCAAGAGGCCCATGATCACTCTGGATGAACTGCAGAGATCTACAGCTGAGGTGGGAGA